>NC_142532.1:11707378-11907378 GCF_964205215.1 Stylophora pistillata
CTTCACTATCCTTTTGAGCATTAAAACGAGGGCTAAAATAGCTCAGCTCAGATTCCAAGTTTAACCACATCCACAATTCTAAGGACAATTATTTTTTTTAATCAAAGTCTGTGGGTTGTACTTGATTAATAGTGTCAGTAATTGTAAAAAACTATAAGAAATATATTGACCATTAGATCAAGCTAGAGTTCTTTGATCAGAATTAGTACTCTTACTTAGAGTTCTTGGATTATATAAGTCCTATATGTATCAAATGCACAGATTTGAACATTAAAAATTGTTTATTGTTTTATCTTGAAGGAACTCAATGGTTATTGCTAATTCTAAGCTATAGTAATCTTCAATTGAGTTAAAAAACAACAATGGCTTGTGAGGAAGGATTTGAAGTTATAAATATGGTGCCAGAGGAACTACCAGTTACCTTGGAAAATGGTGTCGTGATAGTTGACTTGACATCATATGATCCAGTAACCCAAGAAGAGTTTCCTCAATTCTCAAGTGTTAAGGATCTTCAAGACTTGAGATTCTTCTCCAACTACCTTAAGCAAATTCCTGAACAGTTTTTTGAGATCAACCAAGAGCTTAAATCTCTGTTTATGTGTTGTAGCACCATCAAACCTGACAATGGCCTTTCACAATTGCCAACACGTTTTAACTGCTTTTCTCACCTGGAAGAGCTTCATTTGGTTGGAAATCACTTTGAGGGATTCCCTTTACCTATTTGTAACCTTGGTAATGTCAAGACACTGTATATGGATAACTGTACTCTCACAAAGATTCCCAAAGAAATTGAGAACATGTCAAGTCTTGTTATGGTGGACTTCAGCTACAACAGTTTTGGGAGTCCTGACAGTTTACCAAAAGAATTTTTCCATTTACCAAATGTCAAGGATTTATACTTAATAGACTGTCAGTTGAATGAGCTTCCCTCAGATATTGGAGGATTAAGGAACCTAGAAGGCTTAAGAATTGGAAAGAATCACCTTACCAAGCTTCCAGATGAACTGTTTGATTTGCCTAAACTCAGCAAACTCAGTGTTGAAGGAAACAGGATATCAGAGTTATCCCCAAACATTGGCCAGCTTCAGTCTTTGAAGCTTCTCTTGATTATGGAGAACAAGCTGACCACTTTGCCAGAAGAAGTAAAAAATTTATCAAACTGCATCCATATCAATTTATTTGATAACAAACTAACATGTCTTCCGCGCTCTATTACTGAAATGCCAAAGCTGGAATCTTTAATAGTGGATGGGAACAACAATCTTCGCCGTCCACCTCTGGATGTCTGCTCTTGCGGCCTTGATAGCATTAAGGGCTATTTTGAATCCTTAGATGCTCAGGATGTCAATACAGAGACCGTTAATTCACAGCGTCTGAAGGTTGTCCTTTTGGGAGAATCAGGGGCAGGAAAGTCGAGTCTTGCTCATGCTCTTGTTCATGCAAAAGCACTTCAGCACCCAGATAATGAAGCACACAGTACAGTGGGAGTGGATTTCTTCACCTGGCGACCACATCCTAATGTCATAGAATTTCATATTGTGGATTGTGCAGGGCAGAGGCGATATCAGTTGACACATCCATTTTTTCTGTCTACAGGTAAAGATACTTACTATCCATTATTTTAAGTTTTAGATATTATTCATCCTGAGAAAAGTTTCAGTCTTTATTTTCACCACTGCCTATTAGTACCATAAAAACTTGCGGATAAGCCGCATCTTTTTTCCAAAAATTGTCACTAGAAATTGGTGGTGCAGCTTATTTGTGGGAACATTTGAAAAAGGTGTCGTGAATGTTGACGCCAATCCGATATAACGCCTGGTAACTAAGCTTTGAATGTTCCACTCACATTCTTGTTGTAATGCAAAAATCTATGGAGAAACTGTGTTGAATGAAGAAATTCCTCTCAACAAATACCAGATAAGATCAATCATATGTAAAAGTTGGTAGAAACAATGTTAATTATATTAAAGTGCTAAAATTGTGGGTAAGACTTTGAAGTATTTTCTGTTATAATGTTAATAGTGAGTTTAAGTTCTATGAACAGTGGATGAAGAAGACTTCTTAAGACTCAGCTTTGGATTTCTTTTGATTTCTTTCAAAAAACTTTTTTTTCCAAAATTTGAGCTGCTAAATTCAGGGTGCGGCTTATCTCTGGGTTTTTATGGTAAGTAGTGTTCCTTACTGTGAAGATCACTCTCCTATTCTTTTTTTAATCTGTTGTTTACATAATTATATGATTTTAGATTATTCACAGTCATTCATTTCTCACTTTATTTATGGGTTTATTTTGAACCAAAAAAATGACAAGCTTCCAATTGGCTCATTAGCTCATTTGATAGAGAACTGCATTGGTATTGCAGAGGTCATGGGTTCAACTCTCATACAAGCTTGAATTTTTTCAGGCATTATTACTATAAGTAGTTTTTCATTAGTGCAACAATCACTCTCCTGTTCAGAAAAGTACTGTCAGTATCAATAACAATATTGTTGCATTCCAATATGATGAAAGATTACAACCTCAACAAGACAGGATATTTTGTTTAGTGCCAGAATGTATCTATGAGTAACTTGAAGACAATAAATTTAATGACTTTTCATGTATTTCTTTTCACTACTGTTTTAGAGGCCCTATACATCTTGGTTGTGGATCTCTTCAACTATGAACCAACTGAAAGCTGTTTTCGGAAGACTGTAGGTGATTGGCTGGATCTAGTCACATTACGCATCTTGAAGCCGAGGATAATGATTGTGCCAACTCATTTGGATAGGTTTGACCCAGGTGATACCAGCACTGTGATTAGCCACTGTAAAAACATCTTGGAGCGAGTGCAAGATTACTGCAAAGGCCAAAAAGCTCAGATTGAGTTTGAAATATCAGAAAAAAAGAGGAAAGGCCTCAAAAATCCTGTGAAGGGAGGATCAGACCCAGAGTGGAGGAGGGACAACCCTCCAATTATTTCTTCTGTTCTGCATCAGTATAGTGCTTTGCAGGTAAATTGTTCTCACGATTTAACATTCATCCCCAAGAACATGTTGAGTGTTTGAGTGGACATTAGATCAGCTAACAAACCACATTACATTCTGGAACATAAGTGAGATGTTTTCCAAACCCTTACCAGTTTGGTCAAATGAAATTTTGATTTGATTTAACATTTAATGCATCTTAGTCATTGAATCAGATGTTTTTACACATTTGTATGTGTGCTAATACCCCCCCCTTTGATATCTAAGAGTGACTAACATCTAATTTCACCTTATAGCATTAGGCCTCAATCAAATATCAGGGTAACAAGGATAACGGCAATGATCATTAAATGGGCTATTCCACGTGAAACATGAAAATTTGACAGATTTTCAAATTCAAAATATGAGAGCCAAACTTACTTTTAATGAAAGCTTATACATAGTTCTATAAGAATCTAAATCTAGATTGGCAGTAGTGGCTACGCCCAGGGTGTGAGACGCCATTGTTTTTTAGGGTTTTTATTGACGGAATAAGCCATTTTACATAGCAATATCTAAATTGCTATATCTCAAAGAAATTGACTGCTATGAATCAGATTTTGAGATCTTAACTACTCACTAGGATGGGCCTTTCAATGCCAAAAGAAAAAAATTCTCAAACATTTAATGCCTCAGACGTACAAAGACAAAAAAAGTGTTGCGGACGTGACCTTCAGGGTATGATTCAGAGTAACATTTATTTAATTTCTCTGTAGGTTCTCAACTGTATCAGGTCTTATTTATGTTGCTCTTATAGTTAAGTATTATGATAATTTTGACACCCCAGCTTGCTCAAACTTGTCAACTATTTAAGAGATATTGGGTTGCGGACGTGACCGTTGTGGACATGACATATTTTTAAAAACCCAGAAAACCTCATAAAATTTTCAAACATGAGAAGATATGTTGATATTTAGTGACAGCAAATGATAATCATAGACATATTATGATATATGTAAGGCTATCACTTTTTTTACAATTTTCCAAAAATCAATATAAAATAATGCCCTTTGACGTACAAAATGACCTAGATCATCAAAGTTTTTATATATTATTTGTTATTTATTTCCCAATTTACAGATGAAAGCAATAAAAACAGCATTTTTACTTCAGTGGCATTACTCTGAAAGTTATTAGTGGTGAATGAAAAGCTCTTTCCTGAACATCCCCAAAATGACACATCCGCAACAAATTTTGGTCACGTCCGCAACACAACATTTTTATTTCTTATATATATTATTTGTTATTTATTTCCCAATTTACAGATGAAAGCAATAAAAACAGCATTTTTACTTCAGTGGCATTACTCTGAAAGTTATTAGTAGTGAATGAAAAGCTCTTTCCTGAACATCCCCAAAATGTCACGTCCGCAACAAATTTTGGTCACGTCTGCAACACAACATTTTTGTTAATAAATCCATGATAACAAGTAATTTCTATAATATCTTTTCAGATTTATGAAGGCTCAAGCACAATTACTATTGCATTTAGTTAGTGTATGCAGTTTTTTTTAAGGCTTTCAATTCACAGGAAATTTGAACTAACCAAAAGCAATTCAAATCAATGGTTGTTTTAGGAGTCACATCTGCAACACACATTGAAAAATTATTTTCTCTGGATCTCTAAGAGATAGTCAAAATGTTTTCTGGCAAAATAAAAGTTACTTCAGGGGTAATTTTATGACATGACTCATTTCAATTCAAATAGTTTGGATCTGGCTTTAGGAGACATTTAATACTCAAATTTTGCCTCTAAATGTCATGTCCACAACGTGGAATTGACCAAATAAAGAAGCTCTTGGTTGAAAGTGCTACATATAGGTTCAGATAGTGCTCAGTGAAAATCTCATGTCAATGCACCTCTTGATCATTATCACCTGAAATGACTGAAGTTAAAGTTCATTTATTTGTTTAAGCAGGTTGATTAATTGGCAGCTGTAATAGCTGATGTGGACCTGCTGTCCTAACCCACCCATCCCACCCCAGGGGAGGAAATCCATCACACAGTAATCTCGTGTGTGGGAAATTAACGTCTCCTGCCCCAACCCTGCAGGAGAGGGACCTCCATTTATTCGTCCCTATCCGAGAAGACTAGAATATCTAACCATTTCTTGATGTTATAAAAAGGTAGCAAATTCTTCTCAATTATTTTAAGACCTTGAGTGTTGGTCCGGCCGGGGCTCGAATCCTCGACCTCCCGCACTACAGTCCAGCGCTCTATCCATTGAGCTAACCGGGAGGCGGTTATGACTGGGTATGTTACCTAAACCCCATATTTTGGTTTCTCTCTAATTAATAAAAGCCAACACTTTGTAAGCTAGATTAACATGGGAAGTAAATAATGCATATTGGGTTTGAAAATGGGGGTTATAATTTTGATCAATTATTTTTGAGAATAGTATGTTTTACTTTGATAGTGCCTTCTGCGGGAGTCACCTCCGACTGAGCTAGTTTGCAACACAAGTTACATTGCCATGGTACCTGTCAGTAATGTCAGTGAGCTAACTGGGATAGTAGCATTACAAAAAGAAATCATCCGTATTGCTGAAAATAGAGAACTCTTTCCATCTGTTGGCAGAGATCTACCTGAAGAGTGGGTCAAACTTGAGATGGCATTGAGGAGGTGTAAAGAACATGATCAGGTTCAAATTTTAGTTTATTCGCTGTTAAAAATTGTTACATGAACAGCTAGTTAAACCTATCAATAATTCTTCTTAATGTGGTGGGCTGTGTGGTGGGCTGTAATAAAAGTGGTATGAAAAAAGGACAAGGTTTTAGTCATTTGGGTTTTGCTGGAAGAATTGACAATATTTTCCATAAATACCTTTCATCGCAAGCAAACCTAAGTTGGCCAATTTTGTTTGTTATTTCTGTATAGAGCACTGTATTCTGGTTTTTGTCAAAAGTGTTGTTTTTTATCCCACATTATACAGGTTATGCTTAAGGGAAAAATGCTATCTTAGTTTGCAATCTAATAGAGATTTTAAATCACATTTATTAATTTTATTAATTAGGTAGTGCACTGACTTCCTTTCGTAAAGCATCAATGAAAACTATTTGTGGTCAATTATCGTTAAATGTTGTTTAACTTTTGGTTTGACTCTTAAAAAATTTGCAGGTTCGTTGTATGTCTTATGCAGATTTTGAAGAGTTTGCCAAAGAACATACTGGTCTCTCTGGGAGGGGATTGCACTCAGCAGTAACATATCTGGATTCTATTGGAGAGTTGCATTATTACAATGACATTCCTTCTTTGTACAATAATGTGTTCATTGATCTTCGATGGCTGGCAAAATTGGTTAAGCGCCTTTTCCGACATGATCTGCAGGAGACACTGAGCTTTGATGAAAGCTTTCAACGGTTTGGAATGATTCGTGGGTTCTTTGATGAACTCAAGACAAAACTTCTGCAGGAAGCATTGTTGTCAAAGGCTCTGTTGAGGTAACTATTTAAGTGCTAAACAAAAGGGAAAAAATGAACTGTTCTCATTCTCACTAAATTTCAGTTCTATTTTTGGCAAAATGTTAAGAGCATGGGAAGGGAAGGGAAGGAAAAGCCTACTGTTAAGAAAATAAATCATATTAGATGGTCCGATATGCTTTGCTCCCTGTCATGCTATAATAACAAATTTGCAGGATGAAGGATTAAATGTGAATAAACAATATTAGAGGGGGAGAAGGAAAAGGGAATGCCCTAACTGGACTGTCAATAACTATCTTAAGTCATTGTATGTAATAGTGTAGGCTGCATATACTTTGAGTTTTGGCATTTTTATGTATTATTCATATAGTTCATTTTACAACCTTGCCAGCTTAAAAAAAAATCACAATTGATATCTTTTGTCTGGTTTTTAGATGTCTCTGGGCAGAGATTGAACTAGAGGAAGCCATGTTTCTCCAGATGGTTGAACTTCTTCATCATCTTGGTCTTGCATGTCGTCTACCCTCAGATGATGCTGACAACTTTAATCTTTTGGTTCCTTGGTTTTTGACTGACTATTCCAGTGCAGTTGAAGCTCTGTCTGAAAGCATGACTGATGATCAGGTGAGTCGGCTCAACTTTTTGTTTGAATTAAAAGTAATTGTTCACTAAGTTAAAGTGCTGGAAGAATAACCGCCTCCCGGTTAGCTCAATGGATAGAGCGCTGGACTGTTGTGCAGGAGGTCAAGGGTTCGAGCCCCAGTCGGACCAACACTCAAGGTCTTAAAATAATTGAGAAGAATTTGCTACCTTTCTATAACATCAAGAAATGGTTAGATATTCTAGTCTTCTCGGATAGGGACGAATAAATGGAGGTCCCGTCTCCTGCAGGGCTGGGGTAGGAGATGTTAATTTCCCACACACGAGATTACTGTGTGATGGATGTCCTCCCCTGAGGTGCGATGGGTGGGAAGGTGAGATCGATAGACTGAAGCGGCTGCCAAAGGCGCCTGCATATGCTGACGTCTGTTCTCAACCTTGCACTGCACCCGTAATTCAGCCTCTGGGCTGCAAGTGGTCAGATCTAAACTATATTCATATTCATTTCAATGGATTAGGTGGTTGTTACTAGTTTCACCAGCATAACTCACTCTTTCACCTCCAAGATCTCGTTTATTTAGTAAGTCTCCTTAATGTCTGGCATACAATTCTTGTGATTTTGGTTTAGAGAATTAATTTTGTCACTGGATCAACTTCTGTTCCCCTTGTAGCAACCATTGTATGATGTTAAAATGTGTGGTTTAATCATATTTTCATTTGTCTGTAGGCAGAGATCAACTTGCTGTTTATGATGTCTTGCTTACCCCCTGGTCTGTTTGATCGCTTACGTGTTCGCTGTTGTTCACTGGGATTTGACTTTTATAACTGGAAAGATCACGTGCTGTTGTTGGGGAATGATCACAGAATCCTGATTCATAAACATATTTACCCTACAGGACCTGATTCAGGCTCACCAGCCATTTACATTAAAGGAAGAGGACTAAAGGCAGAATTAGATTCACTGTGGAAAAGTCTTTTGAACATTGTTGAGGTAAAGTCTGTACTCAAAATTACCTCACACAGCTGTTAAACCTGCTTGATTTGATAAAATGCATCACCAGTACCACAACTTCCTCCCTCCCACAGCATTTACTTAGGTTTTGTTGAAAGTTTACTCGTACTTGCTACACTTGTGTGAGGAGATAGGCCCTCTAGGGGTGAGGAACACCACACAACACTATTAGCCTAACCAAGTTTCAAACCCCTGTACAGTATGTTTAGGCCATTAAGCAACTGTATCTCCTGAAAAAATTGGTTAGATGACACAGACTATAATGCATAGTCTTCTTGAAGATATAGGTTGAAAGTCCAAGATAAAGACTTTTCTTGTCTTCTCTTGAGAAACCAGTTTCTGTTATGTCCCCTTACACGTGTTTGAACTTACAGAATGCTTCCTTTCAGAAACTATTGCAAATACAATACAAAAAAGATTGTTTAATTTTAGGAGACAGATGCTCTGTTGACGGAATGGCAAAGACTGAGTGTTCAGCGTTGTTCATTATGCCCACCATGTATAAAGAAAAAGAAGGCCAAACCCTGTCTTTTCACATGCAATTGGATGAGCCATGCTGCAGCACGAAAGCAAGGTCACTCACAGACTACTAAGATATGCAAAGCAGGGACAAGATTTTTAAATGGAGAAAAATTTGATGCCAACCTCATCTTTCCTCCTCCTGGTGAGTTTTTAGCCTTTCTCAAAGATAGAATTTCAAGCAATAAAGCATGAGGCCCCTAATTTTAAGTGGCAAGGCAATTTCTCAAGTATTGAGGAATCATAAAAAACAAGGTCTTCTATAAAGATTGAAACTGTTGGTGTATCAACTTTGTAAAATTTGTTCCAATTTTAATGAGTGAATGATTCTTTTAAAAAAAACTTGGAAATTACAAGAATTACATGCAAAATAGATAAGCAATGTGCAAGTCAATGATTCTGTATGCATTTGTGTCGGAACCATTTTGTAGTGATCTGATCACGAGTAAAAGCCTTTTTTCTATATAATAAAATATTTAAAATTATCTTTACTAGTATCTTACTAGTGTTGTCTGCAGTATCACACCTGCAATTTAATTCTTTTTACTTATTGCCTGAAAGGGAAGGGGGGGGGGGGCAAACAGTCAAGTAGTTGGCTCTTGGTCTTGATGTAAGGATAGCCAGGGTGCAGCAAGGTCTTTATGTCGAGAGCTAAGTATTTTACCCTTCTTGAAGTATTACTAACAGTAAGTGCAGATTTAGTGGTCTGCTCAGGAAGCTGTTTATAATTTATTTCATTTCTTTTCAGACGTTGTGAAACAATTACTTGATAATAAATGGCCACAACAGCAGCAGCCAGGTAAAGGTGACTTTTGGACAATTAAGAGTACAGTTATCCCTCAAAATAATGATTTATTTTGATTTTGGATCTTCTTGTTAAGATCATGATATCATTATCTTTCAAATGTATATAGGGCTGTGATCTAGCAGTGTCCGGTGGCCCCTGGTGCCTTAATTTTGCTCTAGGGCGACTCAGGAATCTTAGTTTTTTCATAAAAAGCATTTGCTGGGCACCCTGGATTTCAGTTTTAGAACACTGGGCTCCCTTCAATTTTTCTTAGAGCACAGCCTTGGACTGTAAATGCTTGAAAGTATCAGCTGTAGTGATTTACATTTTTCATGAAGATATAAATGAATAAATTATAATATGTTGTAATTTTGATTGTGTCAACAAGTTTGTCTGTGATAGAATTCCCAGGTTTATTCAGATAATTTCTTTGGCACCCTCTTTGAGCTAGTATTTTTTCTAATCTTTTGCCAAAATTTCTTCAAAAAACACAAATTACAGAATGGTACATACACTGTGGATAGTGATTTTCAGTACGGCTAGCTACTTTTGATAAGCCTGAGTTAAAGCTTTGGGCTGCCTTGTTCAGAGCTGGTTTGAGGTAGCCCAGGGTTAGTGTGAAATTTGATTTCAGATATGAATGCTTTAAATGAAAATTCAGTTTGTTTTTGTCTACAATTTGATGATTGGATGCTCTAAAAAGAAAAGGGAGACTTATCCCAAAAGGCTTTTGTACGGATGAATAAAGAAATCAGGCTCAGAATTCAACTCTGGCATAGCACCAATCAGCCTTCAAAAAACTGGGCCTTTCCTGCTTCCTGAAAAAGATCTCAGAAATTAAATACTTTCTTTATAGTTTCAGAGAGTGTCCCTGACTCCCTCATAGCAGACCTTTCTCAGAAAATTCCCAACGAATGGAAGGTGTTGGCAAGCTATTTGGGTTTCAATACTGATCATGTTGCCACTTTTGATCAAGAAAATACCATCATTGCTGAAAAGGTTATTGCCATGTTCAATGCATGGAAACATAACCAGGGAGCAAATGCAACTAGGAGGAAACTGATGGCTGCTTTGAGTAGAGTTGGAAGGAGAGACTTAGCTGACAAAGTTTGCACCTACCAGCAGGAATGATTTTCTTTTTGTGTGGGAGAGAAGGTACAAAGAGGACAGGGAACGGAAAGTGAGAGACTGCAAGATTTCAAGCCTACAGGGTTTGTACAGGTCCTGGAAAATCTGGAATTTTATTTTGACATTTTCCAGGACTGGATAGTCCTGGTAAAAGACTACAGGTTCTGGGTAGTCCTGGAAATTTGCTAAAAATCAAGCTATAAAGTTTCTCAGAATTTACGTTTATAAGAAGTGTGTTTAGAAAGTAAGGAGAATTGATTTTGAAGTCTTGAGAATGAAAGGATTAAATGTGAAATTTGAAGTCCTGGAAAAATTAATCTAGGCCTGAAAAAGTCCTGGCAAATTCCTTCAAATTTGTTTCTGAAAAAGGGTACAAACCTTGGTCTACTGTTTGTAGAAATATTAACTGGATGAAACTAACTGGCATTTTTGTGTGAGGGGTGTGTTAAAACTTAACTATTTACTTGATTCTAGGAGACAATTTATTTGTTTCATGAGAAAAGGATTGAGAGACATTTGGGCATGTTAAGGAAGTTAGGAATAATTAACTTTGAATAGTTTATTTAATGAGATATAATAATTTTGTTCTATAATAACAATGACTGATAGACACAGAGGAAAAATATAGATTTCAAGTTGAGTTCTGAAAGATGCCATATTTTATTTGATGCTGCTTTTTTTAAATGGTTTAATTAAATTAGTTTTCTATTATTTTATTGACCTGACAGGAAATTAACCAGCTTTGTGGATATAATTTCAGGAGTATCATGCCACTTGCAAGAGCGCAAAAAGAAAAAAACATCTGTGCATGTTAGGAACTTTTGCAGGCTCATGCTTGAAACCATAGCAACAGGCTAAAATGCTGGAATTTTGAAAATTTTAAAAGGGGTGCAGTTTTCTCCCTCAGTTAAGACTAAAGAAGAGAAAACTTTTTCTTCAGACTGTCTTTCAACAGGAGCACAAAATACATTTTGGACACCTTAGCCATGTTGAGGTCTTGACAGTTGTAAGATTTACAGGGTATAGCTTGTGTTAGTGTAATTTGTAAATCTATAAAGGCTCACAAAATGAAGCAACATTATTTTTTGCAAACCTTTTTGTCTCTTTTTTGTTTTTGCTGCTGTATGTGAAGAAATTAATTTTAATTTATTTAGTAATTCATTTTCATAGAAAAGAAACATAAGAAAATTAAGTTATAGTATAGGGAAAACCTTGGTTGTAGAGGAAACTAAATTAGAGATGGTGTTATTAACTAAATAATATCTTGTTGCAGCTGTGTCTTTAATTAAAGGGAAAGTAAGATAAGCTAAAATTAAGTACTACAGAGGTGCTTGCTGGTGCTTTAAAGGCATTGGATAAATTAGGTCCTGAAACACCTCTGCTTATGACCAGTCCTCACTCAGTCTTTTTCTTTCCATGAAAAAAGCTGGATGACTGTTGCATCTCTTCAGTTTGTTAATTTTGCCTCTAGCAGTGATTTTGAAAAGGGCCAGGGCAACTTTCATCACTAACTCACTTTGGATTTTCTCCAACAAACATGTTGTAGCACTGAAAAAGAATAAAATTGTATTATTTTCCATGACCAAATCAAGGAAATTTCAGATGTTTTCAATGACCTTGATTAGAAGTGGACTTACTTGACTGCGAGAAGCAAGGGTAAATCATTTCTGGTTTTCTGGTCTGTCCTGATCACCTGTGTGATGGGCCATTACAAAATGGTGACAACCCAAAGTAATTCATTTGTTCACCATTTTCAATTGTTGAATTCACAGTTTCAGTTACAATTTATACTTGAAAACAGCCTGGCTCATATCAAAGTCCTCTCTTTTACTATAACGTGTTGATTGTCCAATATGCAATTGAAAAAGGCAATTTTAAGTCTCACGGTAATTAGGGTATTATTATTATTATTATTATTATTATTATTATTATTATTATTATTATTATTATTATTATTATTATAGCAAGACATGGAAGTAAATTCAGAACACGACAAGAACAGCTTATTTATTGATTTACTTTTCAAGACACCACAAACGTCAAGTAAAAAATGTTACTGGGAGCCCTTCAGAACTCCATTTTTCTCATTTTTTTGTGCATGAGGCAGGGTCCAGATGGTAAACTTCCTTGGACAAGTAAGGAATAAAAGGAAAACTCTTGTTTTTAACTGTTTTGATGTTGTTTTTTTTGTTGTTGTTTGTTTCAAAGTCTCCTTTCACATCAAACAAATGTTTCCCACAGGAGCTTAAATTCAAAGAAAAAGATAAGTCAAACAAAAGAAGTCAATCCATGCAATAACCCTTCATTTTTGACAGCAAGTTTACCAGAGGGAATGACCTTTTGATCCACTTTTCTGGATGTGTCCTAACAGAATACATGTAAGCTTTCATGGACAAAAAAAACAAACATTGATAATAATGCAACAACTGCATTTTGTAAAATACTTTCCTATCCGAGGTAAGCATGCGATTTGTGAACATTTTTATTTTGAAAGCAGTGAAGCCAGAGGGTATTCTTTCTGTTCCTGACAGAGAGTTCCTTATTCTTTGAATGGCTCAAGGTGAAACTCAAGTGAAAAAGAATATTTCCTGCAGCAGAGAGCACATAAAGTATATAGTAACTACATTCCTCTGTTTCCTATCAAGTCCAGCATGTTCTTTGCACTAAAACACAACTACTTTTTGAAATACCTACTACAGACTCTTGACATATCAAAATGACCCAAATTTTTTTAACGTTGGATGACACTATCCACAAGATAAATTGCTATCTAGCTGGCAGTGTGGTTTGTGCTGTAAACACATATACTGTGCCCAGTGGGATAGCATTACCCAGCCTTTGAACAACCAAGTCTGATTGAAAACATGTCTGGCATGCCTCAACTCTGCCATTGAATTTTACCCTAAAAAGCTAACCTGGATAGAGTTGGGGAGCTCAACTAACCCAAACGCTAACCCTAACCATTGGGTTGTCGAAATGAACCTCCCAGAGAAATGCTGACAAATACTTAGTAAAGATCTAAAAACTGGAGCATGTTTCTATCAAAAAGCATGTTCAGCTCACTCCAGCTGCCTTTCGTTTCCTGTTTTTCAAACTTTTATCAGTCCCACCAGTCGTGTCCTGCTTCTTCCTGCCATTTTTTCTCACAAACTCTGCTACATCAAACTTCCTCTTACAGCCATTATAGTTCATGTAGCGGATCTTTCCAAACACTGGTCTTTCAGCCCAACCTTGATCATGCACTCCACATACTGACCACATGCAACCTTAAGGAAATTGGGAAAGACATTCACTAACAACTCTACAATAGGCCCATAGGATAGAGCTTTTACTCCACCAAACCTCACACTTGATTCACAATACAGCATTAATGAAAAACAAAATGAGTCAATAATGATAAGCTTATTGACCACTTTCATAAATGGCTGCCGGATTAATATTCTTTTGTTTAAATTTAAATTAGCCTTTCTGGCCTCGCTTGAGATAATGTATTCTTTTGAATTTTGAACTGGAGAACGAGGCCAGAAAGGCTAATTTAAATTTAAACAAAAGAATATTAATCCAGCAGCCATTTATGAAAGTGGTCTATATATGGAGCAGTTTCATGTTTTATGTTGCAAAACCTAAAAAGCTGCTCTGCCGCGACACTCTCGACCCAGTCATCTCACTTGGGTTCAGATGTGAATTTGACTTCTGTTTAACAATTAACTTCCTGCATGGGAAAACCAGACACTACATATACATGCAACATTGTAAATGTAATAACCAATACTTACCCACATATCCATTAGGGTCATTCCCATCCAGACTAAACCTGTCATTAAGGTAAAGAGACACCTCTAGAGCCTCTTCAGGGGTGGCTGTCCACTCCAGAATTTTCTTTGCCCAGTACATTCTTAGGAAACCATGCATTTTGCCTTCACTAACCAACTGAAGCTGATACAAGAAAAGACAATTCTTTAACAAAAGATTACTTCAGAGGAATTTACCAAACTGAAACTTTCACTTGCACTAAGCAGTGAAGTGATCAATTTCAGGAAAAAGTAGTACTGTAAAATGTTTCGCATTACTTCACACAAGTTACTGCCTTACGTTTAGCTTGGTGAACCACTGAAGACTTTTCCAGACAGTTTTTATTTGTTTCCAGACTTGGAAAATAAGTCATACGACATAGTTTGGGTAAATACAGCAACCTCCTACAGTTGGGTACACAGTATTGCTTTTTATTTTGAATCCCAGGCAGCACTTTAATTATAATTTCATTTTTATCATCATGGAGATAATACTTCAACAACATACCTGGGCAGCATTCCACAGGTCATCATGTGTGTTCCCATCTTCAAGCTCTTCTCTTGTGTACAAATATTCCCGTTTATCCTGTGCATGGTCATGCAGAGTCTTCTGTGCCCACGCATTTGTTCCCTTGATGGAGTCATAATTCTCCAAGTTGTAAAAGCAAAAATTATCAGCTAATTCTCTCCTAACAACCGCTTCTTCGATGAATGCCTCAACAGAGTCTTTAGCCTTGCTGCGGAATTCTCTTACTCTGAGGATTGCTCTCTGGACACTTATGTGACCTGTCAAGGAAAGTGCAGTTACTACAGATTCTAGTACGAATCAAGGTCCTTCTCTTACAGATTGAAAATGGTGTTTCAATTTATCCAAAAATTTAAAATGGATGCAGACAGGTTAAGTTTTAAACTGTTCTGTTTGATGTACAAAACCAACTCATTTGTATTCAGACTTTTTCTGCACAAAAAGATTGTTCAACTTATGGATATCTTCTATCTTAAGTAACAGTGACAAGGCATTATGTACGTTTAAGTCACGGTTGCTGGAGATGTCATGTTTTACCGTAAGCTCTTCAAACAAGACTGGAATCATGTTAATAATAACTCTGACATCGATACATCGGCGAACTGGCTGCACTCCATCTTAGAGAAATTAATGAACAAATGTTTTCCTAGCAAATTGATTCAAATGTCTTCCAGAGACCCTCCATGGATGAGTCCGGTCCATTAGTGAAATTGCTCTTGAGGAAAAAACAAGATCTCGAAAAAGCAGCGGGAGACACCTAGCTGAACTGACGGAGAAGATAGGACGACTAATAGCTGAAAATCGCCAAGCTTTAGCATCTGGGGAACTTGGAGTGCTAGCCTGGTGGAAAGCTGATCGACTGTCCATGCGTAAAGACAAGGATTTCATCATTGGTTTAAATGATTATTTTGGTGACATTTGCTTTCATAGAGAATATTCTGAACCAGTTCCTGCCAAGATTGATGCGAACATCCCTGCTTCACAACTATCTACATTTCAAGTGTTTATTGCCCTATCACAAATAAAGCGTACTACCACCGGACCTGATGGGATTCCTTTCTGGATATGGAAAGATTATGCTGAGATATTTACCCCAGTAATTGTGAATTTATGGAACATGTCTCTTGCTTGGCAGATTTGGCCAAGCCGTTGGAAGGAGGCTAACATCAATTCACTCCCAAAAGTCGAGACACCAGTCGAATACACGGACTTAAGAGGAATCAATGTTACTCCAGTTATTGCCAGAACATTTGAAAGAACAGTATATAACATTTTTAACAAGAGGTGCCTGGAGCAACATCTGAATCACTCAATTTGCGTACCGCTCAGGTGGAAGTTGTGTCAACGCTCTGTTGAAAATGCAGCATACTTTTCTTGCGGCATTAGATAGAAGGGACACCTTGGTGGTGAGAATGTTTATGATGGATTTTTCAAAAGCCTTTGATAACATTAAACACCATCTCCTAGTTGAAAAGCTGAAACATAGTCCACTTGATTCATGCATTGTTAACTGGTATGCCAACTTTCTTGAAGGCAGAAAACAGAGGGTGATTTTCAATAATTTGACTTGCCTGTGGAGAACTGTCAAAGAGGGAACAACACAGGGAAGCGTCAGTGGGCCATATCTTTTCAACATATTTTTGAATGACCAAGATATAGATGGGTACAAAGATATATCCTTGTTTAAGTATGCAGACGATTCAACCGTCTTAGTCACAATTACTAAATATTCCCCGGATATATCTGACGTTGCCTTGTCCAAGTTTATGGATTGGACTGTTGCAAACAGCATGGATTGCAACACTATTAAGTGTAAGGAGCTAGTTATGCATAAGAAAGGCAATTCAACAGTCTACCCAATGTCTCACAATATCCAACAATATAATAACATTTCTTTGTTGGGCATCACATTTCAAGGTAATTGTAAGTTCAGCATGCATGTCAAGGCCAAGCTCCATGAAGCCAACAAGTGTTTATTTGTCATCAGAAGCCTACGTCAAGAAGGATATACACAAGACGAAATAGACCACCTCTTTAATTCAATAATGATGCCTAAGTTATTATACAGTCTTTCAGTTTATGCTGCAAGTGTTTCCGAACTTACTGTTATACAAAGGTTTTAAAAAGATGCTATAAGAGGCGCTATACATTAGTCAATTACAACATATATGAACTTTTGGAGAAAAGCGACAGACGCCTTTTTTATAACCTCAAACATGATGACCATCCATTAAAAAGCCTACTCCCAAGGTACAAAGACTATTGTAAACATTCGTAGGAAATCTATTGTCAGGCCCGAAAAAAACTGAACGTTTTAAACATAGCTTTTTTAATAGATTAATTTTTAAATATAGTCTAGCTGCGTAAACACCCCATATGTATTTCTAATCATTTTTATTTGATTTAATAACTGTAATTTTTCCCATCAATATATATTTTCACTGTAACATCAGATATGTAATTTTATCTGATGGTTTTTGTTATATCATGACCTTGTTTTGTTATAATTGTTGTTACATTATATTAAGTTACGTCATAGTTATGTTATGTGTACATGGATGCGCCTGCACAAGAAAGAATAGGAATAAAAGGAATCTTGGAATGTTCATGTTCATTGCTGGTTTGTTTATATTTTCGTCCATGAATTTCCTAAGATACAACAGTTTTTTAATGAAGACAAATTTATTTATTTATTTATGTGTCACAGGTTTTTAAGATTACTACAACACCACCACAACAAGAAAATTAAGATAACATCAAATGATTATGTTTTCAGGGAAAGGAAAATTTGAACAAAAGTTTGGCAAAAACTAATACATGGCTATAGTAAGTAAAGTTACTAAATGTTGAATATTGTACTTACCTGCATGAAACCATGGCGATAAGTTGCTCAAAGCTTCCTTTGTTGGATTGTTCCTATCTGTTGCAAAATACTTGAGCCTGCTGTCACAGAACGATTCTAACATGTCCAGACCAGCCTTGGTTCCTGCTTTTGCCCAATCAACATCTTTGACAGCACGATCAACTTCAATGAAATTATCTACAGCTTCCCAATCTACTACCTTTGGAAAGTTAACATGATAATTCATCTTTACAAACATACACTGGAAGGCTGGGAAAGATATGCAAACTGAGAAAATTTTCTAATATTGACATAGTAGGAAAAAAGCCCCTAATCTGTAAACTCTACAAGCATATATCTAAGTAAGTCCCCATGCTGAGAGTGGTGACTTCAGCTTGATGTACTCCACTGTATGTCCTCCTAAAATTTTACACCATTTTTTGTATCTAATGCTCTTATCAATTATGCCTAATAGTTTATAGGTTACTTAAGCAAATGAAAGTTCAAATCTTTTGTCCTCTTTGGATTGTGTTAAACTTTGCTCACAACTAAAATTGATTGAATTGTTAATTTTGGACATGCCTCAGTCATTTGAAGCAATGCAGGGTGAAAAGACTGTTTTTCACACCCATCAGACACACAGTAGAGATACAATAACTATCTCGTGTCCAAAGTTGTATTTTCCATCCAAAGAGTAAGTTAAAGGTCTAGTATGGTAGTTAAGTTACCATATGGACCTCAAATTTGGTAAAAAGTGGTATTTCTCTTCTTTGCATAAGAAACAAGTTTTTGTTTAAAAAATTGAAGGATTGTATGGATAGAATGATTCATGAGAACACTGTTAACTCTACATCTTTGTGACAGAAAATAAAACTGATTGAATATTAGAAGATGGAGAAATACACACAGGTCTCAATCACTGAACAAAATTAATGTAATTTAAAATTAGATAAAAGGTGAAGGGACATAAGGCAGACACAAGAATGGAGAGCAAGTTGCCATGGATCTGCACCATGTTCAGGAAGAGTGGTAATCCACTTGATCATTTCCTCACTTCTAGCTATTGATAACCAGGATGAGCACTGATCTTATTGCCATACTTAATGTTTGGAAATTATTTAAACACAAAGGCGCGCTATAAAAGGAGCCTTAGGTCCCACTGGACCATTTGTCAATCAACTGTCGTGTGATGTAGAACTCTTAGAGTCAAGTCAGCTTGAGCTACAGCTACTCCAAAGCAGTGAACAGCGCGCGCATTCCTCAAAATTGTTTTATGTCTTTGTCACAATACAAGAATTGTTGAGAATTGTATTTCCTTTCTCCAATGGAAACTGTCTTTATTTGTGGCAGTAAATTTGAGATTGAAGTAGGTGGTTCACACGTTACCTCATGCCACCATGCTGGTGGAAGTAAACAATAGATATCTCATTAGCTCCTTTTGTTCGTCTTCCAGCATTTAAATTTGACCCACACATGTCAATGGTGAGTGACAAATGAGCCTAGGTCTTCCCAGTGTTGGGAATTTGATAATTGCCTGACAACACAGCGGTTTTCCCGATAAACCCGCGCTAAAATCAGTCACTCACAATATAATTTTTAATAGACATTTTTCTCTCACAATGTGCCGAGTTTTTTTTACAACACATGTGGTGTATTTTAGAACAAAGGATATACAATCTGTGAATGTTTCCTTTGATTGGTTACAGTTACTAATGATGACAGATTCGATGCCTATCCCCTTCCGGTGGACTAAACAATGAAATTTTAAATGCGTTTAAAAGGTTTGATTATGTAAACACACGATTTCCGACACCAGGGAAGACTTCCTTATCTAGCGCGCCTTCGTGTTTAAGGAAAACCATCATGAGGGCAGATACTGTAATGGTAATTGTAACGCTAAGACATGGTAAGTACTGTGAACAAATAGAATTTAATGATACCACTGGTAGTACAATTTCCTCTCACCTTAACTTCATAGTCTCCAGCATGTGGATGTTTAATTACCGGTGGGAATTCTGTAAGAAACTGCTTTAACTGGTTGTGGATTTTAGGGCGAATGGTTCTTGCACCATACTCTAACTTTGGAGAGGCTTGCCAGCAAGGCACAATGTTATGGCCATCTACCTGTAAATACGACATAAAACAATACACATAAAATTATAATGTTAGATAGTTCTCTAGACTAGACAGTGATTCCCCCGAGAAACCAAGAGACGCAACGCTGTTACCATTATATTCTTGTTAATACTACTCTTAGTACCACTGAGTCCTCTGGCTTGCTGGATTTTGCTACAAGGCTATCGAACAACCATTCAAGTTTTAATTGATTTCAAGTTAACATAATTTAAATTGGAACAAACAGTGATTTGATTTGTATTTTCACTTGTTCAAGGACTATGGTTCTGTGCCTGGACCAGAACAACAACAACAACTCAAGCCAAAAAAGATTACCAACACCAGTTTCTGATGAGCCCCTACAAAGCAGTCATCCCTTGAAGGCTAATTGCCATTTGCTTCTAGGTGGCAGAGAAATGAAGGTTTTACTGGGCCCCTGGGGCTTTAAAACACAAACCTGACAAAGTGGAACATTTTTTGGCAGCTTCTTAGCAATATCTTCCAGCCATTTCAGAGGTCTCCTCAAAGGTGTAAAGTCTGCTACAACACCACCAATTTCTTTGGATTTCACAAAATCTGGAAGGACCTTGTCTGGTTCACCAAGAAGCACATGGAATGCAATATTCAACTCTGTCAGCTCCTAGAATGAAATACTGTACAAAGTCATGGAAAAATACAATTATAGTGCTTCAATTACATCTGATGGACACATTTGAGGGAGTGTCCTTATGAAGAAGGGATAATCATTGTTGTTGTACAATGTATGATCCATGCTCTTTTAATTGAAAAACAATAGCAAAGAATCCCAGTGTGAAGGCCACAGGTGATGGCCCAAGCAGGGCAGGAGAAAGCTGTACATGCAACCTTATGTATGACCACAAAAGATGCAAAACAAAAGAAGACAGAAAGAAAGAGCAGTGGTCATATTACAAAATGCTTTTGATATCCTGATATCAGACCAACAGGAAAAGATTGAGCTCTTGGTGTTAATGTATGAACTTTGCCACCTTGATCAATATAAATTATTATGATCTAGAGCCAAATACATTCCTGTTCCACCCACCAATCAGTCAAAAAGTACATGGTTCCTCTTTACAAGTACTATACTCAGATAAATCCAACCTAAGGGCACAAGTCCAAGCCCAAGCAGGAAACTTTGAGTCTGATTGACCACTTCAAAATAGTGTCGTCCAATTCAAAACAACGTCGTCCAATCAGAGAAGGGCAATTAGCGTGACAGTTTCTGGCTGGCACACGAGAATCTTGCTACGCATTCCAGGCACTCAAATACTGTGGGATTTTGATTTTCTTTGAGGGCTAGCTCTGGTCTGTTTGGATGGATTTTCAATTGGAAGGTACAAGGAGAATTGTGCATCTTTTGACCTTTAAGTTAATGCTGTGAAGTTTGAAAGCAGAGCAATGCGATTTTTAAGGGGAAAATCACTTGGGCGCTTGAACCCTTTCAAAACAAGGCTTCCACCCTTGTCTTTCTTTTATGCATTACATTAACGACGAACTCAGACTTGCTCAAAATCACTCAAAAATACATTATTGAGGCAAAAGGACGACTATACACCCCAGGTAAAGTAATTCAACGTTTATTTATCAATGATTTATGCACATAGTCAGCAATATATCACTATAGGTGAGGCAAACAGCAAATCTCGTACATTCACTATAAAACAACAGTCGACTACACAAATAGATTGTATGGGCCCCCTGTGGTTATAGAAATGTATTTGTACACGATCCTCCCATTAAAGAGCACTATTAAAGCAATAGTGAAAATCAGACCTGAAAAAATTCAGGCCTGTACAGGATTCGAACCACTGACCTCTGCAACACTAACGCAGTGCTCTACCAATACTCCCTTTGCTCGTTCTGCGAAATGCCGCCATTAATGCACTGCAGGCGCAAATGTAAACCTGAAATCGAGGCTATCCCTGTATAACACTTGAAAAAAAACAGCGCGAGAGTTTCGTTTTAGATTTGTCGTTGGCTCTATAAGCACTGTGAATGAACCAAAGCTCCACAGAAAACATAGACGTCGAGGGAAGCAGTGTTCAGTGGTAGCTTGTAATAATTTTGAATATCTAAGCGACGGAACACCATCGAAAATTCACTTCTTTAAGTTTCCAACCAAGCCATCGCTTCGAAATCCATGGTGCAATTTAATCAAGCGGCAGCACGGCAGAGACGGCTTTTATGTGAAACCTTCAACAGTTGTATGCGGCCATCATTTTAAGGAAAATGACCTATGAAAACCTCCGGGAGGAATGCGGTACAGGCTACGACTAGGTATGTTTTTGTATGCCCATAAGACTGCCCGTAAAAAGTGAGCTCTTGAGTTTTATGAAAGCTATATAAGTTTTAACTTAAGTTGAGCAAATTGCAATGCTTCTTTTCGTACGATTCACTTAGCTTTGAAGATTTTGAATACTTCTTTATTAATATAAGACTATTGAAGTATCAAGTTAAACTCAAGATTACTTTAAACTTTGGTGTTTATATTTTTCAGGAGCAGAGCCATCCATATTCCATAGTCGTAGAGTTGTACGAGGTTGAATGACGGTATATTTTGCAAGTCCTTGCTCCACTCACATCTCTGAGAGGCTTGATCTCTAGACAAAACTTCATACGTTATTTTGTGGTCACTTTTGTTGTTTGAAATCAATGATATCAGTGGCTGTTCTTGTTTTGAAACGTTGTCAGGCTCGACGCAGACCACTTTTCTTTGATAAATAGCTTGACATCTTAGGACAAGATCAGCCTTCTTGCCGCCACATGGCTGGTTTTCTACTTTCAATATTTCTCTCAAATACTTGACCGTAAGCTTTTGAAAGTCCTCTATCTTCTGAATTGTGTCCATCAGGCAGCCTTCACCACATTTTTTGACTTAAATATTTACTACAAAGAGCTCTTATAAGTTAAAAAAATCAAAATTTTTACAAGCTTGCACTTGGTTTGTTTATATACTACAATGATATGATACAGGGTTAGCCTCATTTTCACGCTTGACAGTATCTGCAAACATTCGAACAGCGGTTATCAGCACAGAACGCGAAACTGGAGTATTGAGCTAACAAGCCAACTGGGAGCAGGTCATGAGATTAATTTGACAAAAACCTGTAAGATGATAAATCAAATACAATGAATATATGAAATTCATATATCTGAACTGCAGTCATAGAAACATTTGTGCACAATTGGCTTGTTAGCTCAATTGGTAGAGCGCTGCACTAGTATCGCAGGGGTCAATGGTTTGAATCCCAGAGGGGCCTGAATTTTTTCAGGTCTGATTTTCACTATTGCTTAAATAGTGCTCTTTACTGCGAGGATTGTGCACAAATACATTTCTATAACCGCAGTTCAGATATATGAATTTCATATATTCGTTGTGTTTGATTTATCATCTTACAGGTTTATGTCGCATTAATTTGATGACCAGCTCCCAGCTCGTTAGCTCAATTCGTAACAAACCAGGTTGTTAACTCAATTCGTAGAGCGCTGCACTAGTATCGCAGAGGTCAGTGGTTCGAATCCTGTACAGGCCTGAATTTTTTCAGGTCTGATTTTCATCTTTGCTTAAATAGTGCTCTTTACTGCAAGGATCATGCACAAATACATGGGTTAATTTTAATTACCTTTTCAACTTCTTGTAGACCTTTGATCATAAAGTTGTACTGCCTAAATGCAGCATCTAGGTACTTGGATGGCAAGCAGAAGATTACAATGAGAGGTACTTGTTGTTTCAGTGCCATTCTCTGAGCATAAAGCATGGCCCAATTGTCTGAAAATGGTAAAAAATACTAGATCTTTAAAACTGGATGAAATCAAGGCAAGTTGCACTTTTTCACTGATACTTTAACCAGTCTATTACAACTTTCAGGGCTTGACACTAATGGTAGCCCTCTAGCCAAAGACTAGTAGAAATTCAGTTTTGGCTAGTGGTTTTTGAATTCCACTGGCCAGTGTGGCTAGTAAACAAACTGAAATTGTCGTAAAATCTAAGACATCACCAGCCACTTGGCTAGTAAGTTGAAAAATTAGTGTCGAGCCTTGTCATTTAGTAAGCAGGCTATATTACACTTTATTATATGGCTGTGTCTCACAAGGACTGGGAACTACCGAATTCACGAATTTGATTGGCTGAAATCAATATTGAAAGCGGCCTAGATTTCCCATCTAGACCGGTCTAGAAAAAAAAGGTACAAAGAATATAAAAAATTGGCTTTTAAGACACAGCCATATAATAAACATCTTATTAACTGAGCTAGGTCGGTCTGTATGGGAGAATCTTGACCTCGGTCGCTGGGTACAGACCTCACTGGTTCGGTCTGTAGTGGTGACCTTGGTCAAGATTCTCCCATACAGACCTCCTGCTCAGTTAATAAGAACTAAATACAGCACACTTAATTCAAAAGTTTGTTTGAATCAAAGTCTTTTTCCTCAATTTGATCCCAGAGATATAATAAAAATCTCACTGACCTTTATTTTCCCATTCTACACTGTAACTTATAGAACCTTGTTGAAAAAACATGTAGCCTGTAACTCAGCTCAGACTGAGAAAATGAGGTAATGTCAGGCCAAAGGGAACTCAAGTAGAACTTCCCAGTAAAAGAACTTTGTCTTAAATAAAAACAGATTGAAAGGACTACTTGAGTCCCCTTTGGTGGCCAGTAAAAGAACTTTATCTTAAATAAAAGCAGATTGAAAGGAGTAAAACTAGCTCCGTGACTTTATCTTATTAAATCTATGTCAAATTATAACTTTCTTAAAATGGTACTAGAGTCTAATTAACAACTTTTCTATGAACAAGCTTTAGATATGAGATGATAGGTAGCCAACATGGCCTGTAGAGCCAAGTTGGCCTAATCATCTGATATCCAATAAGCACAAGTGAAATAATTGTTTTATCAAAAGCACCCTATAATAAATAAAGGTAAATCTTTCCAACATAGAACGGATGGAATGTTACAATGTACGAAACACTATTGGTTTATCTCCTCTTCAAGCACGGGCATGGTGTAATAGCTCATAACCAATGATGGCTAAGCCAATGAAAACTCTTGAATTGCAATATTCAATTATCCAGTTTTAATTTCTATTGCAGCTCGTGGTGACTAGAAATAAACCTAGGAAAATAAGTCGATTGAACAGTGTGCTTGTCTGAATGAGAAAAATCCTGAAAAGGGCTGATGTCACCGACAGTTTCATTAGACATTTTGACACTAAGGCATGCGTTAGTCAACATCAGGTTTCAACCTCCAGTCTGATAGACTTCGACTATGGTTTAGGAAATGTCAATGTAATCGACAGCAGTCCTTTCAGGACTACTCTTCCTTGGAAGATCACCTCATAACATCAAAAATTAAAAACTTTGGTCTTCTCCAGACACGAAATTACCCAAGTTTCCCTTTAAAACCCCTTGGTGTTACGTAATGGGTTGAGAACAACGATTCACTATGCAGACATCTGAGAGACGATTCTGAGTTAATTATCGGCAGATTCTCCCAAAGATTTATAAAATTTTCTCCCTTTCACTTGCCTTTGAATTGAACTGGTTTGACTTGATGTTACGTTTCGGTAAGAGGTAACGAAATCAAGAATAGTTTTCACAAACTAAAAGCCGTCGGGAGTTTACCTTGTACCCGCTGCTCCCGCCACATCCAGTAAGCGATTCCTTTGCAAGACTCTGCCATATCTGTAGTCGATGATATGAGTCTTACTCTCTTCTTATTGAACTTGAATTCTGCTACAGATTCACAAACGTTCTTCCTCTTTTCCAAATATTTTGCCTGAGTGTTTTGTCCCGTGTTATTTTGGTGGTTTGTTTCAGCGATTTCCTTCTTAGCCCGTTTCGCTGGAGGTTCATTCGCCATGCTTACGAGTCTCGCAGTTTTCCAGATTAAACCTGGATAAAAGGCACAGAGAAAGTAAGAATCAAAATTTCGGAAAGAGGAACGAAATTCTGCAACAACTGCAGTTAATGCTGCGGAAGACCTGCGCATCCAAACAATACCATGTGAAGTGGGGATTGTATTCTCGCGCGCATTAGCCTAGAATGACACGTGACTACAAAATATTTTAACTGTGGTGGGGTAGGGAATTTCAACCATGGTGGGGTAGGGAATCTAAACTGGTCTGGGGGAGGAACACGGTTCATTCAGTAAATTATATGAATTTCGGTTTATCAACCTGAGAGAACCTGGTTTGGCATGCCGTAGAAAAAGTCAAGACACAAATTGTCAAACATAGAGACCCGAACATCACCGGGTCACACCTTAATTGAGGCTGACAGGTCCAAAAAGATACTGCGTAACGACATACCCAGCTCTGTTACTTGTGAAATACAAAACCAAAACATGTGGACAGAATCTTCACAGGCAATCGGGTCCTGACTTTCACGAATGAAATAACGAGTTATGAGCAAATGAATTTTTAAAACAATTTTTTTAATTCTAAATAATTATCCAGCTCAATCTGGTTTTCTGGACCTGGTTTTCTCTGAGTATATATATCAATGCTAGGTAAAATTTCATATGAAAAACATCGACTAACAAAGTTCCCTCTCTAGTAAGTGAGCCTCCTCTCAAAAAAGCCCCCTTCCAAATGAATCCCCTTCTCTAAAAATCCTCTTTCTGTAATAGGCCCCTCTCTAACCCTCTAAGAAAGCCCCCTCTCTAATAATAATTCCTCTCTATTAGACCCCTTCTACAATTGACCCCTCTCTAATATCCCTCCTTCTGGTAAACCTCCTTTGCCAAGGACTCTCTCTATTTGTGAGTCCCCTCTCTAATGAGCCCCCTCCCCTCCCTCAGAACCCTCCCTCTCTGATAAGCGGCCTTCTCCAATAAACTTCCCCATGTGAAAGCCCTCTCTTTCTCTGATTAGCCCCCCCCCCCCTCTCTAATATATCCCCGTCTGGAGGCCGAGGAGTCTCTCTTTGATGAGGCCACTCTTTTACGAACCCCTCCACCCTCAAAACCCTCCCCTTCTCTAACAGTACCCCTCTCTGAAAACCCCGTCTCAGTCTGATTAGCTCCCCCCCTCCTCTCTCCAATAAACTTCCCTCTGGAAGCCGTTGTAATGATAAACCAGGCTTGAGCTCATTAGGGATATCACGATCTCAGTTTATGATATTTTCAATTTTGTTCCGTAACGAGTCGTGTTTCCAAGCGAATTTTTCGTCTTCGGACAATATCATTAGTAAAAAAAACTGGATTTGTCATGAACGAAGCAACGATTTCAATACGATCAGCCTGAGAATAACCATCAGTGAACAACCAATCAGACAAGAGGATTATTTTTGAAAGCCTCAAGGTGGGTATCCACTTCTTTTACAACTTGTCAAATGTATCCTTCGTGAAAACGTACTCATGTCATTTAACAATAAACCATTTAAAATTTACATTAGTTTGTACTCTGTACAGAAAACGAACTTATTTCGGTTACATTAAGTTATTCATAACGGAAAAATGCTGGATCACATTAGTCTTAAAAAGCTCAAGCCTGTAAGCCCCTTAGAATGTTTCAGGACGGATTCTTTTCTTTCTGTAACTTTGCATTAAGTAAGCCGGTAGATTGTGCAATATCAATTCCACAAAGAAAATAAGATTAGTATAAACTTGGACAATTTACAGAATAATACTACTAATAAGTAAAGTATACCGCACAGGGAATAGGTCACCATAGTGATGTCTCGGCCCGTGGGCACAGATGATTGAGACCTAACTTAGCGGGACAAGTATCGGACAATAGCCACTCGCACCTTTGTTCCAATATTTGGACCTCAATTATACTTGAAACAAATGGCTGACAGTCTAAATTACCTCCGATCCAAACACGGTTGGGCACAGACAAATCGTTTTGTGTTAAGATGGTTTAATTTAAACGAGGCGCCCAAAGCAGCGAGAGAAACGGGCATGACGATTCCTGCGTCAGGGAGGCCGCCTATCTCAGCGAAGCCGAGGTGCTCACAAAGAGTGGCTTTGAAGACAAAAAGAAAGTCTCTTGCCAAGGGCGTTACCAAGGCAGGTACAGAGAATAAGAAAGGATTAGACGCAGTCTCGAACAGAGAGATGCAAGAACACGCCGCGGTAACTGTGAATTTAATTTCATCAAGGGCGGTAAACAGTGATGAAGAAATGGAAGAAATCGGCGAGGACCCCGAGGGGGAAGAACGAGAAGCCGTCAGTGGAGATGACCACCAAAACGAAGATCAGGACCACAGCGATGTTGAAACGTTTGATTTCTTCACAGAATCGTCCAGCGAGGTGTCAGAAGAGGCAGTTCTGTTACCGAATATTTTAATCCCATGTACAAAGTGTCATGATGTTATTAACATATGTCGCTTGCCATGTCACCGGAATTTGCACTACGCGTTACAAACCCTCAAGTACGCACAAGATCAGAGGCCAAAAAACATCAGCGCTTTGGTCAGGCGAAGAAAACTGTTGATAAAACAGCAGCAAGATGCTGGTTCAAAAAGAAAACAAGATCCCTTTGGTGACAAGCATTTGCATAAATTAAACACGGCGTTTGAGTTCCTAAGAACAGAACTTCAAGGAACCACGGATTTGCGATATCTTTGTGAGAGGGTCATTGAAGGTTTGTGCATGCGATATCAGCTCGAGACACTTTAACATAAACAATCAAGGCAAAGAAACCAACTTCTTGAATAGTAAGGTTTTATCATCCGTAAACTTAGCGGGAGTCATGATTTATCTCGTGATAATTGTTCCACGCTGTAAGAAAAGTGAAACAAAGAAAATTGTTTTAACAATTAATATTTCCTAAAATTGTTAACCAATTGGTGAAATAAATTGATTCTAAATTGTTTAGTTAATTATTCAGATTTCTTGGTTTATACGTACAATACACTTCATCTCGTTTAAACCGTGAATATTATGTTTGCGTAATTTAGATGACAAAACAAACTGCTCTTTTGACCTTAGCATGATTTTATTTGGGTAAAAAATTTGGAAAATTCTACCAAGCCGAGGTTAAACGTGTTCATGACAGATAACGTGTTTATGAGGAAATCAAAACGAAAACAAACAGTGTCAACTCTTTCATTAGCACCTTCTTAAGTTTGATTGATGCGAAAGATTGGCAAGGCCTTGACGCAAGAAATTCTTATTTTGAGTTCATTTGCATTTCAACGCATCGAGTGCGACTGAAGTTTGGCTTTGTTTTTTTTTAATTGCAGAAATAAAAGTAACAGGCGAGAGCTTCGATTTGTCTTGCTCAATTGCAGCTGGAGTTTGCGAAGAAGCAAATAAAAGGTGGAAAATCATGGAGGATGTACACATGTATCAAGATAACTTTTTAAACAACATAAATAGCGCATTTATTGCAATCTACGACGGGTACAGTGGTAAAAACACTGCACTTGAGTGCAGTCGAAAACTTCACGTGTATTTGAAAGAGGAGCTTGACTCTATTATAACAAAGACATACATGAGGCCGTCTAAAAAAGAGATCTCCACAGCCTTTCGGTCTTCTTTTGCAAAAACCGAAAAGTTCCTTCTAATGTCAGAAGAGGAGCGGTCGCAAAGTCGATGGAGTGGTTGCTCAGCAGTCACATGCGTTTTGTCTGATGAAATGTGTTTTGTCGCAAATGCAGGGAATGAGGGCGCCATTTTGATAAGAGATAACGATGTCGTTAAAGTACTCACGAACAAGCACGATCTATACAACAAGAAGGAACGCGAGCGTGTGAAGAAGTCATGCGGGGTCATAGTGAAGACGGAAAAGTGCGCGCTCATAAACGGCGCCCTAGGTGTAACAAGAGGCATTGGGAGCATCGGCGATATGGCCTTAAAGAGGTGCATTATTAATGAGCCTGACGTCAGGACTATATCTTTAGATCCTACAGATCAACTTCTAGTTTTAGCTTCTAGTGGATTTTGGAAGATGTTTTCCTACGAAGAAACTATTCATCTTGTCAACGGCTTCTTCGGACAAATAAGAAGGGGGGCGAAACAAAAGATTATTGAAGGAGAAATAGTTGATAGAACTGTGTCTGAAATACACCACGAACACCTGTCTAATGCAGAGTACAGAACAGAGCTTTTTTTCAAGATGGCCGGTGACCAATGTAACGATACATCTTCGCCATCTGTTTTCCCTTCGGACAACGTTGCAGGAGGATTGGCGCACAGTAAAAGCGAAGACGACTTAAGCAACTTGATAGCACATTACCAAATTAAACCTTGCGTTGAAGCAAACGGATACATGAGTTTTTTTAACTCTAAAGGTGAACCCATTCATACAAATCACACCACGAACCCTCCACCTATCGATGACGTCACTTCCACATATACACGTCATCACCGATTTTCTCTACCGGATAATAAAATGTTGAACTGGCTCAAAGGCGGCGAAGAAAAAGACTTGACAAGAACAGAAAAAGCGCGTCTTCTAGCAAAGAGTTTGGCGGAGAGGCTTGTTAAAAGCGCGCTGTACGCCGAGTCCATGGACAATATCACAGTCTTTGTTGTTCTTTTGCCTGGATTTTCTATGGTTAACTGGCAGATGGTGACACCCGACATCTTGGAAGCTTTAGAGGAGTTTGTAGCCGATGATGACCTTTTCGAATGACGTAACGTGCCGATGCATGTCCAAGAAGTTGTGTGAAGACTTTGGTTAGACATCCTCAAAAGACCTGAAGTTTATTTTCCCGGTGCAAACGCGACCTCCGACAAGTTAACACAATCGTTAAACTCTCTTGTTTACTGATATTTGAGTATGGTCGGGTCAGCTCTCTACACTCGCTGTTTTTGCTTTATTTGTCGCATGATCTTGCAGTTAGCTTAAACTTTTGTCTTATCAATCATGGTGCAATACGTTCATGTAAGTTGCGCGATTCACTACGGGAAGGCTTGGGATGAGACTAATACTTAGCCAGCGCTTCTCCTGCTTAACTAATATGAAAGGAACAAGACAGCTAATTCAGTAAGCAACATTCACTGCTCTCGTTTCTAACCAGGATTTTGCGGTTTTTATCAGTTTCACCCCATGTAAGTCACATAACTAGTAAATACTGACAACAAATCAAAATTCTACTGACAACAATCATTCACTTGACTCTGATGATGACTTCCGCACAGGTTGTCGAAACGTCAGTCACTGCCACCGACAACAGTCCTTCTCAGGACTACACTCACCCGGACGATCAGACTATACCTTCACATAACTAGTAAAGTTAATAACGAGAGGGCTAGTGAGAGAGCAATGTATGGAACAAGGAACAAGACAGCTAATTCAGTAAGCAACATTCACTGCTCTCGTTTCTAACCAGGATTTTGCAGTTTTTATCAGTTTCACCCCATGTAAGTGACATAACTAGTAAAGTTAAGAACGAGAGGGCTAGTGAGAGAGCAATGTATATAAGCCGCATGAGGTTCAGTACTCTGCCATAAACCAGTGGAATTGTGAACGACTTGAATATTGATGTCACCAGAAGGAATTAAATACTAACGCCTATAATGAGATCCTTGTAGGAAATATAATTTTCGAAAATTTGTTAACAGTCAAAAACCTATCCGTTTTCACAAATAATTATTTAATTCAAGTATGAAAAACAGTTAAAAAAACAAATGTCACATTCATGATTTTTATTCTTTAGTGTGAAAAGAATCGCTGAATATAATCCATCACAGAGTAAAATACAAATATAATTTCATATACTGCTGAAGAGTCAAGGGTGATACGCAAAATATAACGTTAATAGCTGAAAACAGTTAAAAATTTCACTTTGTGTGTTGATGATTTCATCTAACTGCCGAAGAATATACTCGTGGTCTTTTCTAGGCTCGTCCAAATTGCAATCAAGGAGTCTTCAAAGGAAAATCCAATTTCTAGGCTCGTCCAAATTGCAATCAAAGAGTCTTCAAAGGAAAATCCAATTTCTAGGCTCGTCCAAATTGCAATCAAAGAGTCTTCAAAGGAAAATCCAATTTTGTTTGATTATCTAATACTACCCTTAAAGTTTGCAGTGAATCACAAAGTAACTGAACAATTTTTGCCTGAAATAATGTCACTTTGCTCTTATAGGTGGTCCTAAGACTACATGTGAAGATATAACCCCTTTTGTGAGGATTCACTTCAAACCTTGTGAGTCATAATTACTATCGGTGGATGAAACCTAAAGCAGGGGATTCAATAAAAGCCGTTTAACGGGAGTCTCCTGCCGCCATATTATTTCACTGGCGACGCAAGTATAAACACAAGCACAAACGCAAGCATAACATCTCCTATTTCAACCTGAAAACGGCCTCGACGCAAGGACAAGCACAAGGGCAAGACAAAGGAAAAACTTATGATCCTTGTGTTTGTCCTTGGCCGTTTTCACGATGAAATAGGAGCTGTTATCTTTGCGTTCCTGTGAAAGCCATGCTTTTCAACCGCCTGTTTGGCCTGCGAGCAGATTCTCGTGTTTGGGTTTCACTTAACGGCCACCTTTTGTACACGCCATCGACAGCCGCTTGAGATGGGAGTAAAACGTAAAGTACTTTACATGGCTGTTATATGGCACTTTGAAACACTCGGACGCGAGCCGATTTTGTTGCCATTCAAGTGAGAGCTCCAGCACTACTTTCATGTAACATTGCATCACTGATTTATACGTAAAGATACATAAAAAAAATTCTGTTTACCTGTAGTTATACACATTTTCGGTATATTCTGCACTGGAAAAGTCAATTAAAAAAACTTCCTTAATACTTGTCAAGGCATGTGTAATGTTCCATCAAGTTCTTCTCAGTAGTTCACAAGTAATTTGATCATGGCTTTCTCCACATTTTAGATTCGTGTTCACGTCACTTTACACCAAGATTGTATTCCTCAACAACAGACTCCAGTGTTTCAAATGCATCCAGAAAATCATTCTAAAAACATTGAGAGGTGAGAACAGGTTTAAAACAAATACTACGACCTCAGATGTAAAGCCGTGATTTTGGTAAGCGAATAGGGCAGTCGGTTTAAAAAGAGGGTGAAGAGAGAGGTCGTTTCGAGCCTAATACACGACTTATTGATCTTGGTCAAAATTATTACAGTCCGGAACACTAACAAATACTCATATGAAGTAGTCAACAAATGCCTCTAATCTCAAATTTCATTCGGAACTGAAAAAGAAAATACCGTGCCCATAACTATTTCAGAAACTAAACTTACCAAAACAGTCGTTTACCAGATGCGACACAAAACAATTCTCGAAATATCCATCAAATATGCGAACGTTTTGCCTTTTCAACAAGCTCATAGGGGGTTGCTTTTAGACTCGTTGTTACCTTAGAGCAGCCGTGTTTGCTGAACCAGTGAAGATAAGCACCTGCATCATACATCGCCCTTGCCTTCCTCATAACATCCTCCAAGGTCTCCAGAATCTTAGTTGAGTTTAAACAAAGAGTAAGTGATTGGGAGTCTTTTGGACCTACAGGGTTGTACTGGCCTGTGAAATAAAAGTATAAGTATATTATTATCGGAGATAGATCTAAGTTGCACATTTAGTTCTGCGTTTTGGTACTTTTCTTGAGCTTTTCTTCCTTCCAAGGTTCCAACAAGATAACTTGGGTTTACCAACTGAGTTAATAATATAAATTGGCCATCATAAATATTTTCAAAAGCTAAAGCTGAAAACACCTCAAAACTATTTACGATGGCTAATTCATATCATCAATTCAGTTGATAAGAGTAAATGATCTTGTTTTGAGACGTTAGCTGTGGTGTGAAACATTTTGTAAGTGTAGTTGCAACACCTTAAAACCCGTTTAAGATGCAACAAATAAGGTTGACATGTATCACTTTGTGCAACGCTCATTACTGAAGAAACTTTGCGAGACATTCAAAGTAACAGGTGATGCGCCAGCTACTTTCTTGTAACACGGGACACAAGTAAGTAATTTTGTTTTTAAAATTCCTTACCCTTGCGTTTTCTTTTGTTTCGATTGAGAAGAGCCGTCAAAACGTCGAGAAAGTATTCACTTAATTTGTGAACACGTGGAATATTGAGGGGAAAAATGGGACTTCCCCAATCTTTCAAGTTTTTCTTCGTGTCGGAGTAGCGAAATAAAGGTTATTATTGATATAAAAGTTACTCACTAATCCAGAAATCAATAGGAAATGGATTCCAATCCACAAATCTCAGCGAGGTTCTCAGTTTATCTTCTATCTTTGGCCAAATCTCTGCAAAGGAACCATCATGGTCCCCACGAGCCACTAGCAATGAACCCAAGGTTGAAAACTGCATGCCGTTTCGATCATATCTACGAATTGAGCGAATAAGTGACTGCGTGAGGCTCTCCCAAGAAACTTTTGATTTGGCGATGTGATGCAATGTGGCAAACTTCTTTGATGGCTCAGAACAAAGTGATCGAAACATCTCCCATGGCTCATTTCCACTTGGTACATCTACTGCTAGTGAAGAATTCTCAGTCTGACAACTATCGCTCTTGGAATTTTTCATCTCGGAAGGGTTTACGATTCCTCTGTAGCGCAAAAGCGCCGAGGCAGTAGATCTGGGTTGTCTTGACATGTCTGTTAGGCTGTCTGTATAGCTTAAATACGAAGATGTACTTAAAATGGAGTCACTGGACAACACGGATGATGCAGAACCAGGACTCCTGTCAAACACAGCTCTGTGGCGAGTGACTTCAGATTCGTGTTGAGATTCACCAAGGGAAAATGAAAGCTGTTTTGTTATGGTGTCCATTTTAAACGATGTCTCTGTACTTTTATAAAGTATTTCTTTTCTCTTTTTGCCACTGATCGTTTCATTCGCTCCCTTCTTCTTAAGCTTTCCTTTTATATGCTTGGGTTTGCTTCCCAAAGGTTGGAGCACTCCAGCAAGGCTCATAGATATGTAGTAATTCATGTCTTTGAGAGAGATGGAGCCTGATGGGTTTTGTCTTGTTGAGAGTCCAGTGTGTGTTGCTATGTGATGAAGAATGTCATCATTGCTAAACAACAGAACTGCATCAGCATGGCTGCAAAATTATGGGAAAGACAAGGGAGGTTTTCACCAGAAGAGATAGATAACTTAGATAACTTTAATTACTGTGGATGAAACACTTAACTATAGGTCTAGTTTATGGGTTTTCCACAACATATATCATGATTATATAGAAATAATAATAGTAATAATAAAACATATTAATCATAACAACATCTGTTACAATTCATCTATAATTTATTAGGAATCAATAATATATTTCCAACCACCCCTTCCCCCTCCCAAGAAACATATAATGGTCTTTCCCTTCTCAATTAAAGCGTAATCTTTCTGATGTGCTGGACAAATTGCAGGCTGGTCCATTCAAAGTTATACATTATCTGAAATTATGATCTACACTTAAATTAGAAAATCAAGCCAGCCAAGTAAGGATGAATAAATTGACTATGCACTGTGGGAAAAAATGAAGCATTCGAAAAAAAAGAGTGTTTCAGCAGGCCAAAATTACTTACTATTGTAATGATGACAAACTGAGAAGAGAGTTGTAATGTTGAAGAGGACTGTCACCTGATGAGTGGGGAGATACAGCAACAGACATGACATGAGCCAGAGGGTATGCATCCCTTAAAGTTTCAATCAAGCGAGATCCCAGACCAGAACCAGTGCCACCAGTGAGACTATGAACCACAATAGTGCCTGAAGGAACAAAATCAAAAAACCTTTATGTTAAAACTTTTGATTGGTACAGGATTAACACTTTTCTGAAAAATGCTGACAGCCCCTTTTTTTTTAACTAGGTGAGAAAAAAACAAAACTGCAAAACTATATAGTTCATGACAAGGAAGTGAGGTCAGCACTCACCCACTTTTGTTTGTTAAAAGCATTTAAGCTATATATCGAAGAAAAAGAAAAATTCAATTAAAGAGAAGGCTGTAATCTTTGTTCTTGAGCCCTTATAACTTGTCGATTGCATCTTTCATTTGTTCCATATCTTTTTTATACTGTAATCACAGAAATTTACAGCTTCACAGTGCAGCTATCACCAAGTGTAGTGTGACTGACATTACTTTTTTTTGCATAGCCATAAATTGTTATCAGTACCTGTAAGTAGTATATTGTGGCTACTTTAAGGGTGCTTTTTATGCCTGATCTGTTTAAATAACTGGCACTTTGTCACCTTCCTAAAGTATCTACATGTACTCTTGTGGCCTTTCATTGCAATTAACCTTTTTATAAGTTTATGTAAAGTACAGGAATCAATCTGGCAAACAGAGTGACCTGGTAACTAGCATGGTTTACTTTGGACTGAAAGGTCCAGGTCTGAGCTATATATAACTGGGTCATTATGTTGTATTCCTGGGTGGAGCACTTAATTCTCTCAGTTTTACAGAAACCAGAGCAAAACCCTAACAGTTACTGATCATTCTGTTATGGGTGTAGGCAAATTAAAAACTGGACCCCCTTTTCTATATCCTTTCTGGAACCCAGACGTAAATAAAATGATTGATGTTGAGGAACTGAACAAGAAGAGTATGCAAAGTTGCCTCTTAAATAACAGCTCAGTTCTTAACCACAATTTAGAGATGTACAGAGGGGAGTCCAGAAGGGAGTTTGAGAGAGGTTCCAGAAGGGGGCTCAGAATGGGATTCTGAGGGGGGTCCAGGTTTCGTATAGAGGCTAAAGAGAGTTTTTAGGGAGTACAAAATGCTATCACTCACTGAATCACAAAATGGTCAGCAGTTATTTACCAGCATAATTATCGCATCTTTCTACTTCTTTCCTCACAATTTCCATAGCCCTGTGCAACAATGAAGTATCTTCAGTTTCTCCACTGAGACCATGATAACCTAATGCCCAATTATTTCCTCGTCCTCTCTGTCCACTGATCATGTTTCCTTCCCTGTACAGCTTACTGGATCTTGTATCTTCACGATAGTTGTGTCCGATGACTTTGGACTCGCTGTCCACACAGACACACCTAAGCTTGCCATCCCTGTGGCTCAGAGGGTGAACATCACTCTTGTCAATCAAACGCATAAGTTCGTGACCGACTTGATTGCCACATTGGCCAACTAGAAGCACGATCGATGACATGGAAAAAGGCAAGGTTACACCTTGCACAACCTTTTTATTAGCTTATCGCAATCTTCGTCTTAATTCACAACTCTCCAACAAATTAAGAAGTACAAACTTCAGCACGATTAAGCGAACAACGTCGAACTACAGAAGTTACATGGCGACTTGCAAATCGAAATTGAAGTCTATTGAAAATCAGTCTGTTGCAATTTTATATTCATCACATCTCGTTGGGATCCCCTTTATTTCCTTAGCTTACCAGATCAGAGCTTCTCCCGCCATATTTTTGATTCGATGCAGGCCATACACTCACTACAATCCTCACTACAGTGAACTTCAACTGCAGTAACATTCACTGCAGGCGCACATTACGATCTTTCTTGTCAGCGGCGTACTTCTCTTGTCAACACAAAATTTTGCAAACTCATGTTTTCTCCCTCGTTTTCCTATTTCTATCAATCTCTCTGTTGAAAAAGAACGGTGCTATGGCAGAACAAAACCCTCGTTTTAATAGAATTTTAGATCAGATCAGAGATAAATTACGTTCTGAAAACATAAAGCTGTGGCTTTCCCCATACACAGTTTCAAACGACCAGCCTGGCATCTACCCGGAGGTAAATATCTTACGGAAGTCCAGTATTTCAAACTAGCTAAGCTGAATTAACTCTTTTTAACTTTAATTCAGTTCATCTTTATTAACAATGGACTAATATTTAAGGTGGGAGATCGTTTTAGTTTGCAAATACTTGCCAGAAACAAGGGATTTATGAGGAAGAATGATGTACATTAATATGGTTCAGTTAAAATTAACTTAGTTTTGGTTTCAATATTTCTTTATCTTGCATTTACAATCATTATGACGCATCATCATGCACTAAAACCAAAAGAGGACAAGAAGAAATGGATATATTTGAACCAGTGAATGTATGCTTGATATGTGGGAATTTAATCTCAACATTTTGAGCCTCAGACTTTGGCAGAGACATGCATGCACCTCTATTCAGGGAACACCTTTTGAATTGTGCTCCGTACAGCCGCGTGTAAAGTTCTGCATGTAAGGAAAACATACTCGTCTTTCTACGTTAATGATGAAAATAAAGCTATTCAATTTTTAACATGGTAACTAAAACAAAGACATGAATTAACAATGTTTCTTTTGAAGCTGGTTTACACCATCATTATGTCAATTGGTACCCATACATCTGTAGTTGTGGAGATGGTGATCAGCTATTCTCTCTGGTTTCTTTTTGTTTTGTTTTAGGGGAACAGGGATGGCATAGTGGTGAGAGTGCTCATCTCCCACCACTGTAGCCCGGGTTCTATTCCCAGACCTGGCATCACATGTGGGTTGAGTTTGTTGTTGGTTCTCGTCCTTACTCTAAGGGTTTTTCTCTGGATCCTCCGGTTTTCCTCCCTCCTCAAAAATCAACATTCCATATTCCAATTCAATCTGGAGTCGAGTGTTTTTAACAAGAGCCACTGGTTCCGAAGATTGGGTAACCACTTCTCACAATTATATAATCAACTTTAAATAAATTATTATTATTATCAGTGTTGTTAATATTATTATTATTATTACTACTAAGGGTTACATACCTCTTACTAACCAATTTTGAAGTGCATAAGGTAAGTTACAGACCAAATTTTTCCACTCAGAGTTATAGTCCAAGCACAAAGCATGGGGGCCATAAATCTGAGCAGCAATAACATTAGGTTTTGTAACTTACAATACAGACCAAGAAAACAAGGTCAGTTAGATATTTGTTGGAGTTATGGGTTCAAATAGATTCTAATCCAAACAAACTATTGAATTTAGCAGGCTGCATAGAGAAATACAGCCTGCTAAATTGACCAATCATAGTGCATGTGCTAACTGAGACAATTAGATAAACAGTCTTGTTATTTACTGGATAGCTGAATATCTGTTGCCAATACCTGCCATTTATGTGGTGGATGTAGTTATCCCCTCCTCCCACTTTGACAAATTGTTTTCTTTTCAGATACAATGAAATATATGAAGTTCATATATTTCATTGTATCTGATTTATCACTTTCACGGGTTTATTACGAATCAACTTAATGGCCTGCTCCCAGTTGGCTTGTTAGCTCAATTGGTAGAGCGCTGCACTAGTATCGCAGAGGTCATTGGTTCGAATCCAGTACAGGCCTGATTTTTTGCAGGTCTGATTTTAGCTATTGCTTAAAATAGCGCTATCTACTGCGAGGATCGTGCACCATATGTGTTTTCTTTTCATTAACAGGAATTGATAAACCAGTATTCTGAAGCCCTGAATGTATCTGCTGAAGAAATATTTGAAGCCTTGGAACAGTTAAGAATTCATGCTGTTACAAAGCTTCAGACAGAGCAAAGGTTTGCCAGATCAGGAATTGCAACCATCAAGGTTCACTTAACTGGCAATATTACACAGGGAATAAACAACAGATTACAGATACAAACTGGTTTACATGTAACTGGGGCAGAATTTAGAAGAAGGTACATATATTTTTCATTTAAAAATGTTGTGAAATTTTGCACATTTAGCTTATTCTGATTAATCAATATTGTAATTCTGCTTTTCAGCTTGAAAAAAGAAACTGGTCTGGATGCTGACAAAATGAAACTTATTTGTAAAGGACATGTTGTTTCTGATGGTATGTTGAAACAATGGTGTACATTAGCTCAGCTTAATTTGACTGGGGAAAGTATGATTCAAAATTCAACTTGCTGCTTGTTTTTGGATTGTAGAGTTACAAATAGTTCTGAATTTTTAAAGACCTTCTGAACTAGACAGGGCTTTTGATAGAGTGTCAAACATGTTATCTAGGAAATTATGCCTCAAATGGATTTCTAGGAATGTTACCATCTGCATCAAAAACAAGTCTACATTTAATGCAATTTTTCTATCAGCAATTAGAGTGGACTTGTTAGCAAGAAATTTGTTCTGTTTTACTTTAATTGTAATCTTGACAGTAATTGGAAAGAAATATATGCTATATTTACTTCACTAATGTCCAGGTCACTTAATATTTAAAAATGTGTTATTTGTGAGATGTATGATTGAGTAACATTACTGGATGTGCCTTGAGGTAAAATGTACAAAATCAGGTCACTTGCTATTTAAGGTTACCGTGCACCTTCAGGGGTGTCTCGTGTGGAAGTGATGTAGCGCATCCGATTAAACTGTAGATATCTAAACCCCTATATCAAATTAAAGCTTATAGGACTGGCTATTGGACTATACAAAAAATTTTGAAAAAAAATGAATTGTCGAACTTTTCACGACTTCTAAATGTGAGCACCCAAATCACCTTTTGAACATTACATGTTAAAGCAAATTTTGTTTTTCGCTTATTTAATGTGTTCCTCTGTTTCCGGAGCCAAAGCGCTAAAAAACCTGTGTGATTTGCCATATTCAATTTCAGTGAAAAGTTACAGAAGATTTTTGAAATAGGATTAAAAAAATGTGGAGTGATCATACAAAAGTCGTTCTTGAAAAAAAAGTATTTAGAAATAAAAAATTTGGAGACACGTTTTTGTTGTTTATATGTAAACTAGCTAGCTACTGTCAAAATTTGAGAGCAATCGAACAAATTCCCTTTGACTTGTAGCTCTTAAAAGGTGATGCGGGTGCTCGCATTTAGAAGTCATGAAAAATTCGACAATTCATTTTTTGTTCAAAATTTTTGGTATAGTCTGTTAGCCAGTCCTATAAGCTTGAATTTGATATAGGGGTTTAGATATCTACAGTTTAAACTGGACGCACTACATCGCTTGCACGTAAGACACCCTTGTAAGCTTTAATTTGATATAGGGGTTTAGATATCTACAGTTTAAACTGGACGCACTACATTGCTTGCACGCAAGACAGTCCCCTGAAGGTGCACAGTAACCTTAAGGAGTTGCTAACCATGAGAAGATCAAATGGGATTTCTAATTTTGACAAAAAAATTTTATTAGTGATCTGGATTCAATGCCAAAAAGTCCCAGTTTGTTAGCCTTGGCTAGAGTCATTGATTTTCACACGGGCAAAACCTTGTCTGACTTCCCATTGACAGTGCTTCACCCACTGCCTCTCACTTTGTGGGATAATAATGGGTATGCATGGTGCCAGTGAACTTTAGGGCGAGAAAATGTGAGAGGTAACTTGCAATGGTCCTACTGATTAGTTATACTCCTTGTGGCTTCTTATTAATCCTTTAACTCTTAGATATTATTCACATGTAATTTCTTCCTGTAATGTCCATGTGTTATCCAGCAAACAGGTAATGAGAATACCCAAACTCATCACACAGAAGTTGTCATACCTTGATCTAATACCTAATTCTCATAACTGATACACAAGGAAATGTGTAGCAGCTAGAGGGGAGAATTAAAAATCAGAACTCGGGAGTTAACAGGTTAAAGAAAACATCTCAGGGATAAATAAACCATGGTTGTGTTGGGTACTGTCAAATAATACTTTTCTAGCAATGAATTAAGCCTTCTACCCTTCTCAAACAGACTTGACTCTTGAGAATCAGAATTTAAAGAACAACAGTCAGATCATGGTGCTTTTGTTGTCAAAGTCAAGTGTTGAAATGGAGGATCGACAGAAAGAGGAGAACGAGACAAGGGAAAATGTGTCCAGAACAAGACAAGCTGCTGAGGCATTGTCAAATAGACAAGACAGTGAGTAGTGTGATACAAAAGTTAAGTCTTCAGGACTTAGATGAAAAATGTAATGGACCCTAGAGTTGTCACCCAAGTACATGTAGCGAACTAAAAGTGACTGCTTTGCAAAATGTTTTGTTACACAAATTTAGTCCAAATATGTAACTTTCTCACTGTCAGTGAAAAGGTACCAGGGATTAATTCTACAAGATTCTATGACAAAAAGTAACCCATGATCTGTGTGAATAAGAAGTTACGCCAATCGCAAAGCTTCACTGTTACAGTATTAAATAAATTCAATTTCTTTACATTTTTCCAGATTTTGAAGATGACAGGTTTTTCCTGGAGATTAGTGATCAAGAAGGTCGTCCAATTAAACTTCCAGACAATGAAAGAAAGGTCACAAAGATAACTAGCTGTATATTATATATTTAAACAATATAATTAGACAATTTATCAACTTGGTAACCATTTCTTAAATCTTTTAATCAATATTACAGTAATCTGTCACAATTGTAAATAAACATTTCATTAATTATTTAATAATAATAATAATTTCTTTTGCTTTGGCTGTGCAGGCATTGGCTCTGGCTCTAACATTGCATGAAAAAGGACGAAGTGTCCTTGAAAAAAGAAACTTTCCTGAGGCTCTTTTATTACTCCTTGAGGCAGAAAAAGAATTCAGGTATTGCAAATTGTAAATGAATATTTTACAAAGTTCTCCTTAGCACTGTTTGGCAAATGGTAAGATTAACAAATAGACCCATGCTGCTGTGGGTCTTTTCAGTGATATATCACAGACGATGTCATAATAGGGTAAGAAAATTAGTGATCCTATGTCATCTAGTACTGAACAAAACTGTGGCAACATTAATTTTGTTTGATATGCGAAAGAAGCAAACAATTGTTAATGGTGACTGTTTGGAAGTGGAAACAGAAATGGAAATCTCTTATGAATGGCATGTTTAATCAAGAGAAAAATAAAACAGTGAAAATGCCAACATGTTAACATGTTAAAAACACCAACAACCTTGAAAAAATAACAATTCTAAAAAAGAAAAATCAAAATTGAAACTCACAGACACAAAAATTGTATGTGTAACTTGTTTATACCATTCTTACAAAATTTTTAAAGCACATGTGTGTCACTTAAGTTTGGTAATGTCTTCTTAACAGTGACGTATGTTTATAATCTTTGTGTTTGTCCTCCAATAAATCATAAGTAACAACCAATCAAATTTTCGTTTCACAGACACTTATCAGTTATTTTTGATGTTGGTGCAGACCTAGTTGTCTTGATCATATTGTGTGATCACACATCAAGGTCATGAGAATTCAGGAAATGATCACTGATTAAAGAAGCTCTTCAGTTGATTGTTATTAACAAATTCTCCTCGTCAGCACCTGATATAGAGAACAGTGTGTATGATGCACGATCCTTGCAGTAGATAGCGCTATTTATGCAATAGTGAAAATCAGACCTGAAAAAAATCAGGCCTGATACGAATCAACTTAACAGCCTGCTCCCAGTTGGCTTGTTAGCTCAATTGGTAGAGCGCTGCACTAGTATCGCAGAGGTCAGTGGTTCGAATCCCGCACAGGCCTGATTTTTTTCAGGTCTGATTTTCGCTATTGCATAAATAGCGCTATCTACTGCAAGGATCATGCATCACACGTATCTAATACCGCAGTTCAAAATATATGAACTTCATATATTCATTGTATCTGATAGAGAACAGTATTTGGAAAATATGCATATATACTGATGTTAGAGTGTAAACTAAAGGGATAAAAAGGTAAATTAAATCTGGTAAATTTTACTCAGTTCCATTAAAAAAAGGATTCTTTTGGGTGTATTTGCAGTTATGCATTTTTTTTTTGAATTGCATGTGGATGATGCATGTTCATTGAACATTGTCAGTTAATGGGGACAGACTGGGATGTGGAAGTTAACTGACATATGTTTACTTGTTTGTGGCTGTGTTGTACATACAGTCATTGCAGGGCTCAGATTCTTACTGCTGTTGATAATTATGGTATTCTTTGCCTGGATATTGTCTGGTGTTACTTTTGGCTCAAGAGTATCGTTGATCTTCCAAATGCAGGTAAGCTAGAGGATGATAAGAAAGAAAATTGCCTTCAAACAGACTGTGTACTACCACAGCAACTACAGTGTACTGTACAACTATAATTACAATGAACTACTTTCATTTACAAATTAAAGGTCCATAGTGTAGTATTTGGGTGTACCACAACTACAGTTTGTATAAGTCTACCAACACTATAACAAATGCTCCAATCTGATTTGGCCATGCTACTTGCTATCTATTGGGTGAAAGTTAGCGAGTATTAGGTGAATAGCCTAGTAGTGTGTGGTTGTAAACAAAGTAAAAGAAAAACATACCAGTCTTGTTATTAAGTACTTCAGTCTGTTCTTACCAGTACAAACCAAGTTCAAGGTGTGTAATGTATGTTATGGACCAAGTTTTTTCCACTCGAATTTATGGCCAAAGCACATAGGACCAAATTAAGGATTGATCAGTGAAGACACTTTAAGTCATTTCAACACTTAAGACTTTCCTGACAATATGTCTTTTACTTTGTATGGGGTCATGAGATTCTTGCAAGGGGTTTCCTTTCTTAAACAGCAGTTGTAGTTACATCTGTGTGAATGACATAAATTAGATATAATAGTACTGAATAATAACATAAGGCATCTTTTTGTCAATTGTGTTCCATATAGTCTACAATTGAACATTGCACTGTGTTTCTTAAAAATGTATTTGAACATTTTAAGAAGCAAATTGGCCATTAATCTTTTTGTTCTAGAGGAAAAATTGAAGAAGTGCAAGGAATGTTTCGAAAGAAGCTATGGCCAAAACCTTGAGAGGCTGACTGTTGTTAGGGTATGTAAACTGGATCCTAGTTGATGACATGAACTTGCCGTTTAAATATGTATTAGCTATTTAAAACATCCCTCTAGTTTCAATATATACATATATACTCTTATGAGCTTAACAGGAAAAAAAAAAAAAAAAAAAAAAAAAAAAAACAGAAGCAATAACAAAAGAGCTGGTTCTATCTCCAGGGAAAACTCCTTGTGGGTCATGTTTATGCACTTTACGTCAAGCCTTCTTCTTCAGATAGTTTGTTAACTACTGATCATAGTATAGTTCAATCTCTCATTTCATGTTTGAGATTTCAGGGAAACTCTGCTATAACTACAGTTAAGTATGATAGAGAATATAGAAGAATGAATGCACTGTGTTTAAAGGCTCTTGTTCCTTTTGGTAGCACTTTTTCCTACCCTGAGAATCAAAGAATGAGAGCCTTGCCCCTTGTAGAAACAACTACTTTTGTCCCTTTTGGAGGGGAACATTTTCCTCCCCTCCCTCTTTCCCATATCAAGAACTTTTTAACTCCCAAAACTTGATTTCTAACCCTCCTCACCAGCTTCTGAAACATTTCATAGTTCTAAGTAAATTATTTCAGGGAGTTTGGTTTTCTATCATCTTGCGGTAACGTTATCTATTTGATATTTCGTTTAATCTCATCATTTCTTTACTTGCCCTTGAATGACAATGTCATTAGGAGAAGTTACACATCAATCATGTGTTGCACACGAAGGGTTTAGAGTGTATGTATGATCCCTTTTACCAACAGGGTGGAAGTGGGGGCGAGTTGGCCCTTTTTGTGCGCCTGTATGTGCTGGAGGCTGTTTGTGCATATCATAAAGGAGACATTTTTGGTACAGCAAAATGTTTGGATAAGGTACAGTTTGAAATAGATTTTCATTCTGTGTTGCCTCAATCCTCATTCTTTTGTTTTGTAACTTAGTCCTTGTTTATAAAGGTAAAGTTTCATTTGAAAGGTCACTGAAGAACTTCACCTCACTGTCACTTCTTGAATCACCCGTCCCTGTAAAAAGTTTAAAGCAGGAGTACATGTCGAAATTTAAGCCAGATTGGGTTTTTTGTTTATGATGAGGTTCGGGGTGAATACCTACTGACGAGTGGTATATTCACGAGAGAATTTGAGGTATAAGTGTTAGAAATGAACGTAAATCTGACCATGAAAGAGTCGCTGTTTGTCTGTTTTCATCTCTTACCCTGCAGGCGGAAGATTTACAAAGTAAGCTGCATATCAACAAAGACCAATTAAACCAGAGTAAGTTTAATTGAGCAAAGCTCTTCATTTACTTGTCGGTAAAAAACTAACAAATAATCTCGGTCTGAACTGCAGGTGGTACCATTCTTAACACCTGAATACGCTGCCTTTTTAGAGAGAACGTGAAAAAGAATTGTACCCCGATTTATTATGAGGAGTTAAACTTTAAAAGGTTTCTTTCTTGTCTGCAGTGTTGATGATGGGCTTTACAGAGTCTGAAGCTCGTCTCGGTCTAATAGCTTGTCAAGGAGACACAACCCTGGCTATTGATTACATCACGAAGAGAAGACAGGTAAGTTTACTTCCGTACAGAGGAGTGTAACTTCATTTGAATCCCAGAGACCTACAGAAACGGTACGGGGTATTTGACAGTTAGAGATACCCCGCAGCTTGCTGATACTCACTGATACTCTTGGGAGGAGAGAGACGCTGTGAGATTTAAGTGTCTCAGTGCTACGAAACACTGCCCAATGACACGGCCAGGGCCTGGACCTGTATCTTTTGGATCTGGAAACCAGCGGGATAATTCCCAAGCCACAGCGTCTCAGCTGATAAAGAATCGTTCTAAAGACCCACAGTCTTTTTCATTACAAATATCTCACTTTTCTTTTGAGTTAGAATATAACGCTCTTTTGCTTGGAATTTGTTAACAGGAGAAAAAAGAAAGAAGGCAGAAAGAGGTCGGGGAGAGAAAGAAAAAACGACTGGAAAGAAAATTAGGGAAGACTGGGACGGGAGAATGGTAAGAGACACTACACCAGGGAAAATGTCAGCGTAAGTAGGAAGTGGGGTGGGGTAGAGAGGGAGGATGAGAATAATAATATTATAACTGGTTGAAGTAAAATAGGAACAATCCACAATCCCCGATCTACGTGGCTTCTAAAGAGGGGGTTGCTGGGGGTTTTGCGTCGAGTAAAATCTAACCGAGATTTTTCAAGTTTCTCTTGTGCAATCCGATTGAATCGTCTTTGCCAGCAGGCATCCACATTCGTTCTTTGTGCATTATCTAATATGTTTATTGCCCTACCGTAATAAAATTTGTCTCGTTCAAATTGATTTTTCACGTCATTTAGAAATTCGTAGATGATCATTGAGCAGAGACGTTCGAAAGAGACAGTTTACTGAGGACATCAAAATTTGAAATTTTGAACTTCGCAACATTATTTGTTCTGTTTGTACAGGGTCAATGTAGATTCTTACAGATTCCTAGTGGAGATGGGATTTTCCAGCTGCATGGCCACTCAGGCCTTGAAAGAGGCGAACAATGATATCAATAATGCACTACAGGTAAGACAACCATGTTCTTTGCAGTTGTTCAGAGTTTCAGCTCGATGAGAGAAGATTATCTTTCATAATCTCTTGATGAAGATTAATGTTTATTTCTGATCTGACTAAATATTTACAGGCCCTTCAAGATCATCCAGATTTACTTGATATTCCTGACATAAGGTGAAGAAATAAGAATGTTGATTATTCTTCTAAGCATAAAAAAACACACCAATGCCAAATTACCGTCCTGGCGCCCATCGAAACTTATAGAATTTTTCTTTTTTTTTGAACTTGAAAGGTTTAAAAGAGTGTCCGTAGTTTTGTAAAAAATGTAACACTAAGTTGTCAGAAGTATGTCAGTCTCCTCGGATGGAATGCTCATTTTTACTCCTGGGCCAGGTTGTTTGAAAGGGAGTTAACGTTAATCTTGGATTAAAAGTCAACCTTGGTCTTATTTCTTCTGTAGAGGAGCGTGTATGGGAGCTAAGGCTTTGTTGGGTTTTATCTCAATATGACTCGCAATTAACGGGAAAGAATATAAAGGAAAGATCCTTTTGCAGAGCCGTTACACTAACCCCGGGTTTGGTAAACCGTGTTTTGAACTACCCGGCCCTGGGTGAAGAGAGGCACTTTAAGAGTAAAGTGTCTCGCGCAACAAAAACAAAGACCCAGACCCCTCTCGTTGTTACCAGGAAGCCTCGGAGTCTCCCGCGTTTTCATCTTGATAGTTTCGCAGAGGGTTTGAGACTTTCCATTAAATAGTGGACGAAGTTTAGAAATCGACCGATTTGGTGGAGCGCTGTCATCAGAATTACATCTATGATGAACCAGTCTTACCGGCATGCTTTGACAAACGATGGACATCAAGACGGGAGACTTGAACCCTTCGACCTCTGAGAGTGACAACATCTAAATTCTCCCAACAGAATCACCCTTAAATCACACATTAAGGTCATTAGAAAATAGGATCATCGCCAACTTACAGTTCTCTAGATTGGTAAACAAATTCTCCTTGTCAGCATCTTAGGAAATGTATAGAGAACAGTATAGAGAATATGCATATGGACGAAGGGTGTAAAGGGTTGAGAGATAAGTAGCCGCGTTCGTCCTGCAGCCAAACGTTTATTATGAGCGAACCGTGTGCACTGCCAGTATGATGTCATCAAACTGCCCAAGGCACTCACTCACTTGTTTACAAATTGATTCTGTTTCTCAGGTCCAGGTCGTCCTTCAGTGAATCTGTTATCTCTGATGAACAAGTTGTTCAGGTGAATTTTAAACACTGGAGAGACTTTAATTCAATCATTGTTTATCGATAGAGAATTTGAATATTGCGTTTACAACCAGCGGCAATGATTAAACCTCTCGCTGTCTGCTTTGAGCCGTTTGACACTTAGATTGGCTTATCTGTACAAATTGTAAACAAGAGATGTTTTGAAATTTTTAAACAGGGTTTATATAAGGATTACATTGGAATAGAAAGTTAAAATCAGAGTTCATTTTCACCGTTTGGCACTAGCTACCCTTGACGCCATTCTTGACCTCGTTAACATTTTGAACACTTTAACCATCATGAACTGCCTTGAAAAGGAGAAAACCTTAGAATGCCTGTTTGCCAGGGTAAATGAATACCAGGGCATAAACTAATATATAGATTTAGCCAAGCCTAAAAGCGGAGCTCCCAAGATCGTAATATTAATGATAACATAAAAGATGTGCATTTGCCAAGACTCGCCTGAGGCACCCCTCCCTTCGTTTTGATAGTCTCCCCTACCCTACCCGTGCAATCTGAAGGCACGTACGTACGCTCGGTCAGTCACGCGACAACCAAACGAAAATAGGTTGACCATATCCATGGGTATGGGGCTCTGTCCCACGCGCGCTTCGCGCGCGTGGGAGCCCCGCTAAAAAGGAATGAAAATGACTACTGATAGAAATGTTTAAACCTTTAACCTGTTTAAGTGACTAGCGTCTAATTTCTCCTTACAATATCACCCCTGAATCAAACATCAAGGTCATGAGAATAAAGGAAATGATCACCAACTAAAGTAGTGCCAGACTCAGACATGCTTTGATGCTACTCTGGTGTAAAGATTTAACGAATGTAACCGAAATTACAATTCATCAACCCAACTTTTCAACACTCCTGTCTAGTACCTTCATCAGGGGTGATCTGATCGTTGCAACGAGGCCCTTTTATATTTTCACTAATTAGCTGCCGTTTTTTCTGACGAGGTGTAAATAGGCATCAGTTAGTAAGCCGCCATCATCACGATTTAAAGGAGCGTGGGCGGAGTTGATATGCCAAGTTTTCAAATAAAGTTCTAGATTGTTTCCTAGTCAGCACCTTAGGAAAGGTATTGAGAACAGTATGGAGAATATGCATCCTTATATTAGAGTGTGCATGGTTAATAAGGATTGAAAATGACGAACTCGAAAATTTCGGCCTAAATTTTTCAAGATGTGCAAAAGGTAACAAACCTATGTTGAAGATCATAATTACAGCTTTGTATCCGTTCCTACAAAGACCTTCCAGTCTGATTAAATCAGTTACATCTCTGATATCTCTCTCGTTTTCTAGGTTTTGTCCATGGGTTTCCCAGTTGAGTCCAGCAAGGAAGCCCTAAAGCGTTGTCTTGGTGATGTTCAGCAAGCTATAAATATGTTGTTGTCTTGCGAAGGAATTCTTCCTTCCTTATCACCTCAGGCTGTTCAAGGTAAAAATGTTTGCATTAATCCATATTAATAAATTAATAATAATAAACATTAAATATTTGCATTAAAAATATTTGCATTGCCAAACGGGACATATGCTATTTGACAGAGTTGTAACAGTCTAGTGTAAGATCTTCCCAAAGGAGCTGTCACATTCAATTCTAACCACGTGCTAAAAAACTGACCATTTATGAGACTGATCACATTTGGCGCAAATAAGCACGTAAATTTTTCAAGCACAACACGGGCGATTGCCATTTGTCGAGGAATCATGTTGTTACTAATCCACATGAAAAAAGCATCACAGAAATTCAAGACAGACGAAATTTCGACTGCGCGCGCACTATTTGTAATTTATTGTCGTGTTACAACTTTGCACTCCTGTTATATGATAAATGCACTCGTTTACAGCCAATAAGAAGTGTGTAATTTACATAATTAGTTCCATGAATCAAGAGTAGCTTCATTCGATTATGAGTTCGTGAGAAAAGATCACTACGAACCTAAAGGATACTGAATAGAAGCAATGGACAGGAAGTTATCTTTGTGTTTACTATAATATGTTCTAACACCCAAGTAATTTCATGTGGCTTAGTCTTCCTATATTGAAACTGATTCTGCTCAAGTTTGGACTCTTTCTCAGCTACGCTTCCAGCTACCTTGGCAAAATCCGATTTTTGAACTTCCCTACAGGCTCTGCATTTGTTTCCTCATCTCGTTCATTACACAACCCGACCCAAACCTCCCTCGTTTTTTCACTCCTTTGCCACTATCGCACTGTTTGGTATTACACTTCTTTTCACCAACTGAACACCAAGAACAGCCCGCTATATTTTCAACTACGGTAGTTTTTGGCATTCTGAGGATGTCCGCCAATGGTAGCTTTAACTTTTAAATAAGAAGAACAAAGTTTGAGACAATTAGCTAGCGCTTTTGTTAGAACATGCTTAGGGAAATGTGAGGTTTTCAATCGCAGAATATAACCTTTATTTATTTATATTAGTTTAAACAGCTGGTACAGCTGGAGATGCAATTATTACAAAAAAGAACGAATGGCTACCAATGTTGTATGACCCTGGACTGAAAGGCATAACTAAGCTTTGTTTAGAATACAGACACTCTGCTGATATAATTCTTTTGTAATAATATAGTTCTTTATCGGTTCTTTGGGATGTATATAGTTAACGCGAGTGAGTGAGGAGCCTTAACCAAAAGAAAACTTCATAATTTTAAGAAAAATGAAAACGTGTTTACTTAAATTTATTATTTGAAGGATCCTTCTTGCTTGCGGCAAATTTTTCACGTCTTTCTTCAAGTTCGAAATTAACTTTCCTCACCGCGACGCCTTCGTCATTGCTGCTCGTAGCAGCATCAAGGACTCTTGTCTCATATCTACTATGTATGGTCTCGCTCTCTATAGAACGAGGTCATTGCTGCTCGTAGCAGCATCAAGGACTCTTGTCTCATATCTACTATGTATGGTCTCGCTCTCTATAGAACGAGGTCATTGCTGCTCGTAGCAGCATCAAGGACTCTTGTCTCATATCTACTATGTATGGTCTCGCTCTCTATAGAACGAGGTCATTGCTGCTCGTAGCTGCATCAAGGACTCTTGTCTCATATCTACTATGTATGGTCTCGCTCTCTATAGAACGAGGTCTCCGTTGTTTAGCTAATAGACAATGCAGCCATAAAATTGGAAGATCATAGTTTTACAACCTCTAGGGGTACTCATACATTTTCTTAATTTTACTCTCGTGACAAAGGTCGTTCCTCGTCCATCTTGTTTTTCCAATTTGCTGCAAAAATCCAACTCTCTTACGGAACTCATTCTCCAATTTATTCTATGCCCCATAATGTCAAACATTAAGAACATCCGCTTCGTTCGACGACCGAACTCAAGATAATGATTTACCATCTCTATGTTTACGCTTACGACGCTTCGCCATTTTTCATTGTTACAATTTGTAGTAGGCTCGTCATGTATGGACATACTGCATTGCTCAGCTGTACGAGTTGTCTGTAACTAGTTGGTGGAGCTTGCTTCCTCGATATTTTCTTTGCGCCACGCCCGCGACAAATGAATGACATTCTTCAATGTCGAGACATTTGACAGCAGTTGACTCGCGCTCGCTCATCTGAATGTCTTCCTTGCGAATACTGACCTGATTTACCTCACTAAATAATAATAATGTACTACTACTCAATACCAAAGCCTCAAGACTGACTTCATTCGTTTACTGGGCTTAATATATTACTCAGTCTATGTCATCAATCAGTTGGAATGAGGCTGATTTTCAAGAGAAAGTCTTAAAAAAGTAGCTGAGTTTAATTTTTCGAGGTAATTTTCTCATTGGTATTTCCCTTTCTTTTATTACACCTTTGCTTAGTTACCGCTGAGAAATCTTCATTTATGGCTCAATGTTCAAAAAAGCTGGCGCGATGTCCAAGGTCTCGCCCTGCACCACTTTTGTAAAAAGATGAAATTAGTTCTTGTGATAAAGCATTCTGGCTGCTGAGATATCGGTAACGAACACTTAACAAGGATTAATCTTCTTATATGATACTTTGTTCTCATTAGACGAACCAACCCACATGAACAATACAAGGCCTGAAATCTCCGCTTGCTAACTGGCCTGCACGGTTTCATGAACAGAGAACATAATTTGTTCCGCAAAACTAGCAAGCCTGTTTACCTGGCTCATCTTAAGAGGGTCGTACACCCCACTTCACCGTACTCGCCTTTCTTCTTTTTTCTTTGTCATCGGGCTACGCCACTGTATAGTTCTCTGTTTTTGAAACGTTCTTCTAACCCAACACTCTTATGGTTGTCGTGTTTTTTCTTCATATTAGTTGGTCGAGAGACAAAAAAGACTCTTATTTTTTTTGCTCAATTTACTGATAAACGGAGTTGTTGTTATTTTTTGCGTTGAGTTAGAAACGGGCTTCTAACGTGCGAGTCATGTGGAAAAACTGCAGTCTTGATTAAGATACCATCTAGCATAATTCGCTTTGATTGTTATCCATACAGGCGTTATCAGGTTTCCTTGAGTATCCTTCCTGAATGTTCTTGCAGTGCAAAATTCTCATAAGAACGGTTCGATAGTCTTTGAAGCGGAGAAAATAAATTACAGGATTCACTGCAGAATGCGACAGCGCTAGCCATAACAATCCGTCATGTAATGCTCCGTGAAATGTCTTGGTTATGGTCTGTCTTGCGATGGTCAGAGGAGCGAAGCAGAGAACAAAGACGCTGATAACCAGAGCCATAGTCTTAGCCACTTGCTTCTCGATTGCTTGACTTTGGGGCTGACTTCTTTGAAGTTCGGATTGAATTCTTCTTTGTCTCCAAACAATGACAAAGATGTTTAAGTAACATGCAGCAACTACGACAGAACAAGTCACTGTTACCGATGTGGAGAAAACCGCGATGAAAGAATTGTCGTCGAACGCAGCAACGGCGCCGTACATCAACGAACATGTCCAGGTAATGACAAGAACGATTCGAGTTCGCCGTGGTGTGATGTAAAATTTGTGCCTCAAAGGCCTTGAAATGACAACAAAACGCTCAATACTCACCCAGCTTAAGATGAGTAGAGAGGCGCTCGACGACAGACTAAGAATGACTCTTCGAGAATACAGAAACCCCTGAGATAGGCAAATTCCCTGAGTCTTTTGGACTGTCCACACACAGTTGAGCGGCAGAGCAGCAGCGCACACCAGTAGATCTGCAATGCTGAGGTTTAAGATAAAAAGATTTGACAATGAGTGTAACCTCGACACAGAGACGACAATAAGAACATTAGATAAAGTGCCGAGTAGGGTTGTGATTATGTTGGCGATGGTGAGAAACACTCCAGTGGTAAAATGGTAGCTGCAACGGTTATCTGATACATCAGAATAGTTCCCATCCATTTGGGATCTCTCTTTCCTTCTTTGTAAGGTAATCGACGATCTAGCGATTCAAATTGTTTACCTCCCAAACCAGAATTGAGTTGCTAATGAAGCATTGGAGTTTTTAATTTAGATAGGTGTTAGCAAGTTGCTCCGCAGTTATTGTCGAAAAAAGCAAACAAAACAAAAAAAGTCTTTTTTATATATCTATTAGCAGAACAGTACATTCTGTGGATTTTTTTAATTACTGCTTTGAAAAATAAAGTGCGTGAATATAAAACAGCCCACAAGTACCGGAAAGAAAAAACATTCATTGTCAGAACGTCAAGGCATTCATAAAGATTCCCAAAAAAAAAAACACATTGTTTGTACCGGCAAAACTGTCAAGCTTAGCTTTTTAATCATAACTTATTGTTTTGTTGGGAATAAACTTTTGGGATTTTATTTGCAGTTTGAAAGCTGTACCAGCTTTGTATACAATATATTTGTTTACAATATATTTGTACAGACTCATTTGATGAAAAAAAAAAAAATCTGCATTGAAATAATATCAAGACCGGGTAATGTTAATTGAGCGCATGGGAAGGTGACCTGTTTTTTTCGCAGCAGCAGAAAAAATGGAAAAGGTTATTGATGTCCGTTATTTGAATTTAATTCCTTCCATTTCAAAAGTGCATCAGGATAATGCAGGGTTGTTGTCTTGCTCTAATTTCATGAACGCTTCTATTTTGCTTAAAAGTATTTTTTTTTTCTTTTAACGAAGGAGACGTGACTGATAACCTGGTTTCTACCAAACACGAGATTTTTTTTAAAAAAAAAAATAATCATTTTTATGCAGATGAACCAATGGACTTACTTTAACAGTCGAAGTGTAAAGCTGAGGCTTATGTAGGAAGTTTCAGAGGAGATAAAAAGAGTTAGTCGACTGTGCCGGTATTTTTTCTATGTAATACGTTACCATTGGAATACGATCATCTGGCCAGTTTTTGTTGTTTTCTGAGTATTTGCCAAGGTAATGAACAGTCTTCCAGTCAGTGGTTCGAATCCCGTACAGGCCTGATTTTTTTCAGGTCTGATTCTCGCTATTGCATAAATAGCGCTATCTACTGCGAGGATCGTGCATCATACGTATCTAATACCGCAGTTTAAAATATATGAACTTCATACATTCATTGTATCTGAGTCTTCCAATTAATGACACAAAAGTCGTCCTTTATGTGTAACTCCAACAGTTGTGGTTCGGTCTTGATTCCGAATTTGGGAGCACTTCCAAAAATTTCCTTCAAAAATTGTAAACTGTTTAATGCAATATGGCCAAAGTCCTCCGCAAAGTGTTGTTCCCTCCTAGGAGGAGAGTTAATTGAAAAAAAAAAAAAAAAACCACTGTAATGTATTAGATGCAGACCATCCTTTCGGGAGTGTGGCGGGCAAAATTGCTCTTCTCTCAGACCAAGTTAAGGGCCTTCTAAGCCTCGTTTTGAGTGAAACATATCTTATTGAAAGAATAAGGGAAGAACAATCAAGTGCGCCATTTATTAGGAGGTTTTAGAGCCTCATTGATGATTGTTGCGTAAAATATGGAGTGAGTGTTTTGATTGCAGGCAAGGGTCAATGAACCGTGTTCCTGAGAAAAACACCTTTTAGCAGAATGCTCCTCCAACGGCTTTCTTCTTTTAAGGGGGTGGGAGGGGGGGGATTTTGTGAGATTTTACTAACAATCTTAAATTCATAGACGTGCACAAGCGTCCCCAGCAATTATGCCTTAGTTACCATGATCCCATCTATGATTTTTTTTTCTTTCGTGTTTCAGGCAACTGCACTAAAAGCGAAGATGAAGAAGACCCGGATGTAGAAGAAGCTGTTAATGAACTAGCGCCAGTCCTCGCCAATGAGGATGATGAATCTTATTTGAACATGTCACTTGAGGAAGAAACTTCTATTATAGCCGAATACAGGACAATGCTTTTATCTGCTGGCTACGATTCACGTTCTGATTCGTTTAAATCCTGAAAATGATGAAAAAAGTAGAGTTTCAACGTGACTTTTACTTCGATGGTGAGCAGAAATCTTTTGTTCCCAGAATACAATTGTTTTCAATTTAGTGAACAAATTCAGTTGTTTTCTATCTCCATTTGGCTGCCTTTTATCTTTTGAAATATTGGTAGTATTTTCTGAGAACAGAATTAAACAAAGTCTGGTTATATCAAAAACTTGTTTGTAGCAGCAGTAGTAGCAATTGTCGTAGCAATAAACTCGAGCAATCCCACCTTTCCGGCGAAGTCTGTCGCGCAAGTCAAATGTCCATACCATCGGTTTGAAGTTGAAACTTGAATTTTATTAACCATGGAAAACTGAAGCTAAAAAGGTTTAGCTGGCGGTTTTACTTGGTCGAGAAAAGCATTGAATACGCAATAGCCATCAAGCTATTGAAATCTAAATATTCTTTTAAAGTATTCGAGTTCAATTTGTAAAAAGGAACGATTTGTAGCTTTTTCCTCTCCGTTTCGCATGGCGGGATGTAAGGTCACCAAACCATTTTTGCGATTTTTTTCTCCATGCTCTCTTTCTTTTGACTGCAAATTCTTAGTGACTGTTCACAATCACAAACAAAAGTTAGAATATTGAACCCTATGATCTTTTTTTCCTTTCTACGTCTGTGTAATGAGATAAGAGTATTTCTGTTTTAGGAGAGCTGCTATATATACGGCAGGTGATTGTATCCCTGTTTTGCGATTCTTTTGCGTGTTTGAACCCGATCCTTTGATGACGCGTGTTAATACGAAAGTGTTATCTTAATACGAAACTAAACAAAACGTTTCATAACTATTGATCACGATAAGAGATGGTGGATACAAAACTCGCTGAACAATCCTTTGATTCGTATATGTGCACGATCTTCGCAGTAAAGCTCATTTTATTGGCAAAATTTACTAAAACTTCCTCATAACCTTTACTCCGGAACTACGCCCATGAAATGCCTCTTAATTGATAAATGTGACGACTCTTTCGTTTAAGTTCATGGTTGTGCCTTATGTTTACATTACTAATTAAATGGAAACAGTTAGTAGGTGAAAAAAGAAATAAGTTTCTAACCTTTTATGCAGAATAGAGGTAGGAGTCTATTGGGATTCATAACTGCGCGTTTGTCTGAAGTTTAAATTAGGAATAAACCACCATCAAGACTCAAACATACAGAGGAAAAAAAGAAGAAAATCATTTATAGCTGAGCGAAAAACAGGTGCTTTTGAAAAGAACTCGTTATGCGCCGGTCAGTTAGAAGCTTCAAGCCCCCTTCCCCCGGGCAACGCACGGGCATTTGTCTGTCGTCCAACAGCTCTCCTTTTTACCCCATACTTCAGTATTAGACAAGAGAGTAAAATCAAATTAACATATTGTTCCCTGCGTGCATATCTTTTGTTTTCTTGTTTAATTATGTAATGTACCGTCTTCCCCATTTCTTCCAAACAATAACAGCAACAGCTTGTGCCCTTAGCAAATATCCTACTAGCTTTTTAAACTGAACCCATGAAATGAAAAGTCAGTTTTAAAAGTATTTCAAATGCGACTGCAACGCAAAAGAGATCTAACTCCATGTGCAGCTAAGTGCTTGCCTGACTGTCGGCTTTACTGCTTGTCCTACTTCACTGATCTTCCAGCAGTAAACAACGGGTTTCACGTCGAGTTAAAGAGAGATCTAATGTGACCCACTAAGGTTGATTCAGTTCATCGGTTCGAACCGCTCGATTGTAGACCAAGGACTTGTGCATGTAATATTAAGCGCAAAAGAAATAATTCCGCGAACGTGCGTCCTTTGATCCTCCTGGCAAATCGCAGGAAGGATATTTCTACGAAAGTTTTTTTGAATACACCAAACTCATTTGTTTTTGATACTTGAGGTATTTTTTTCCACGCAGTATTGTGACGTATTTTAGCAGTTAGATAGTTTTCAAATGCATTCTGGCACATGTGTCGTTTTCATTCCATGCGTGTTTCAAAAATAGGTTTCGAACCTTCGTAAATTTTTTGGGCACTTCCTTATTCGCAAGTGATTGAAACAAAAATATATATTAGCAGTTTCGTGAATACATCTTTTGTATAAAACCTCGGTTGAAAATTCTCACCACTTATCTTGCGACAGCAACGAGGAAGTCCGACATTTCTATTCCTGACCTTCTCTACGTAAATTCGCCCAAAGTTTCCATGGCGTGGTTCATTTTAAATCTAGCGGAAAGTCTATGTCTCCATCTAACGGAAAAGTTTACCTCTACTGCTTTTCATTGCTATCATGGACAGAATGAAAGCGGCGTTCTTCTATCAGAACAGTGTGATCCTTTGGAAGATTTTAACGAGTTCGATCCAGAAGACACAATTTTTCAGGAGTACGATCCACCATCCTTGGGAGACCATAGCAACATGGCTTGGAAGAAATCTCGACCCACAAAATGGTGGAAGTCGCTATGGAAGGCTGTGAAAAATGTCTTTCGCATTCAAATTCTCGGAGGTTTAGTTGTCGGTTTGTTTGCAACTGGAATTGTGGTATTGGAATTGAATTCTGTTGATCTGTGTTACGAACTACACCAGCATAACTGGACTTCAGTACCGAGAAAGATTCAAAACATCATTGTCACTGCGGACACCATTCGGTCATTTTCAGTGCAGTTATGGTCCATGCTTCTTTTAATAACTATTTTTGATTGGCAACTTGTAAAGAGACTCAATCTATTATACATCAGTTTAATTGCTTCATTTTTAGACATGACTTACCGACTTTACTTTCACGTTTTCGGAATATATGATGTATCATGGGGGTTCGTGCCTTTGAACACTCTTTTTCTTGTAGTAACCGTTACGAATTCCATATTAGTCGCGAGAGAAATTGCTATCAACAGAGAATTAGTAGGAGTATCGAAAATGAAGAAAACTGTTGAGATAACACTGATCCTTTGTGGTCAATTTTTAATTTCTACGTTGTTAGTCTATATACTGTTGTACGTCATTACTCCATTGTACGACGGTCAAGACGATAATTACAGAGCGCTGATAGCTGGCGCTTTTCCTTTGTCAGCAGTTCTCCCTAAAGCAATACTGCGGCTAGCTTTGCAGCGGATCAGTTTTCTTCATCCTGGAAGGTCATTTGTAATACTCAGTGCTCTTTACAACGGGTGCACGATAGTCTTTCGCGTGATGCAGGCTGAACTTGGTAGCCGGAAACTGTTTCTTCTGATGAGTTGTTTGCATGGCTGTGTCCATTTGTTAGAGAGGTTAACTATTCTTTTGCGAGATTACCTTTGGTTCTACATTTTGAAGAAGCTAAAAGGCGGCTATGGTGCCCAAGAAGTATTACTTACGAGCGCAAAAAGCTTTCGCACTCCAAGGAGCATGCGCCTTGAGGCGGACATGAGTATTCAGATGATTCTTGGAGAATCGACTGCAATGATAGCAGCGGTCAGCTTCACACAGATGTACACTTTTATGTACAACGACGAAAAGCCTTCCTTTACTGACATGCACCAGATAGAGGAGTTTTTTACCCGTCTTACCATTGCTTTGAGCATTGAATTTGTCTTCAACTCGTTCACGTGTTGGCTCCAAATGTCCTATTTCAATGTCGCTGTGGTGCGAGTCTGGAGGAAAAATTGGAAGAGACACATGATGGTTTGTGTCATTCAGTCCACTCTGATATTGTGCTTCTTTGCCAAACATTTGTTCCCGTTTGTGGAATTGAAACATTCATCTGCAGAAACAAAGCGCCATTTCAATTGTACAGGTCCATTTTCTAGATTCTAATCGAACAGGTTTGATATGAAATAATTTGGATATATCAACAAAATTGAAATGGTAAATTGGCCACCGTAACGATTACAAAAGCTGACGTTTCGAGCGTTAGCCCTTCGTCGGAGCGAAGGGCTAACGCTCGAAACGTCAGCTTTTGTAATCGTTACGGTGGCCAATTTATCATTTCAACTTTGTTGATATATCCAAATTATTTTCGTTACTCCCATCGACGCAGCCCCAAACAGTTTCTTTCGAAACTATCAGCCTTTGTAGGTTTGATATGAGTGTCGAAACAAATTTTAGTTTCATTTACTGCTTTTAATGGTTGAGTTATTAGAGGAGTTACAGTTCCACGTGTTAACACAGACATTTCAATTTAATAAAACTTAACTAATCGTTTACAGTTGAATTATATACTTGTCCGTCCGTTTGAACAGCGGGAATTCATTAGGCCTCTGACTTCAACTGACAGCTGGCGCAAGCGGTACTTGGCAAAATTTTTTTGCGTTTTCAACATTTTTCTGCATTTCACAAATAATCTTGGATCGTAAATTATTGTGGGGTTTTTGGAAATATTATTTATGGATCCAACAATTCAAGGCGTGCGCAAGAGAGGAGACACGCGTTACTGAGCTTGTTCGCGTGCGTCGATCATCCGATCAGTGTTATTTGCGCCTAACAGCCTTCCACTCTGAGTGAGGTTTTTTTTTTTTATTCATTGTTGAAAAGAAGAAGATTTTAATTTGAAACCATAGCCCAATGAATATTCAAAGGTCGATGGTGAGCAAAGCCTGTACGAAATGTTTGATTTAAATTTGTACTGAATAAATAACGTTTCGCACGGCAGGTAAGCCACCAAACCATTTTTGCACTTTAATCCTCCATGCTCTCTTTCTTTCAACTGCAGATTCTTAGTAATCGTTTTTGACAATCACGAACGAAAGTTATGATATTGAACCCTATGATCTTATTTCCTTTCTACGTCTGATTAATGAGACAAGAAAAATGTTTTTGTATCAAACAAGCTGCTATGTATACGGCAGGTGATTGTATTCTTGTCTTTGCGATTCTCTTGCGCGTTTAACCACAATCCTTTGATCGCGTGTGCTACATCTTAATACAAAGGTGAACAAACACATTTTGTAATTATTGATCGCGATCGGAAATGATAGCTACTTAGGATTTATCAAAAATCTCTAAACAATTATTTCATTCTCCTTTTATAAACAACATTTACTAACACACCTTATCATAAACGTTTAGTCTTAAAGCCACGTCCAATAAATGCCTTTCAAGTGATAAATATTACAACGTTTTTGTTTGAGTTCATTGTTGTACCCTATATTTACATTACTAATTAAATGGAGACAGTTTGTAGATAACAAGAAATAAGTTTGTGTGATTTTATGGAGAGCAGAGGCGGTAGTCAGGCTATTGTGATCTACTATTACGCGTTTGTCTAAAGTTTAATTTAGGAATAAATTACCATCAAGACTCAAACATACAGACATCTGTGCCGGATATTATTAGTATTACACAAAGTAAGAGGAAACACCATCTTCTCAGGAAGAAAATCATTCCTAACTGAGCGCTACGTTCAATTAAAAAGAAAAACAGAGATTTTGAAAAGAACTTCATGATGCTGATCAGTTTCGAACCTTCGACCCCCCCTCCCTCGGGAGACGCACGGGCATTTGAAATAAACGATATCAACAAGAGCTTGTGCGACGATTTCGTTGAGTCTCTCATTTCTTCCTTTGATAAAATATCCTACGAGCTTCTTAGAAAAACCTATGACTTTAAAGGTCAGCTCTAAAGTATCTGAATACGACTGCGACGCAAAAGGCCGGATCTATCTCCATGTAAAGCAAAGTGCTTGCTTAATTGTCTGCTTTGCTGCTTGTCTTACTTCACTGATCTTCCAGCAGTATAGAAACGGGTTTAACGTCGAGTTAAAATAAAGTAATAATTTGGATATATCAACAAAGTTGAAATGGTAAATTAGCCACCGTAACGATTAAAAAAGCTCACATTTCGAGCGTTAGCCCTTCGTCGGAGCGAAAGGGCTAACGCTCGAAACGTGAGTTTTTGTAATCGTTACGGTGGCCAATTTACCATTTCAACTTTATTGATATATCCAAATTATTTCGTTACCCCCACCGACGCAGCCCCAAACAGTTTCTTTAGAAACTTTCAGCCTTTAATCTAAAGTAAAGTAAGACATCTGCCATCTTCCTAATGACCCGTAAGTGCAATAGATATGTCTTACTTTGGCTGTGCACAATTTTTTCCACAAAATGTGGAGCAAAACAAACAACTAATGCTAACTGCACCCGCAGTGCACTGTAAACTGCCTTTCTGTATCGCGCCATATTCAGTGCATTTGGTTGGCTCGGCTGGTGTGGAGAATGATCTTGTATTTGAGCCTGATGGTGAGTGAGAACGCAAAATATTTTTGAGTATGAGGTGATTGAGATAACCAGGCAAATTAGTGTAAATATGAGGTCGCACAAAACGGCTATACGGTAATCAAAATGGTACATACGGAAGCAACAAGAGTGGAAACCCAAATAGTCACTACAATGATGAATTTGCGCTTCAAAGTTACAAACTGTTTGTATCTCAGCGCCAACAACAGGGCGAGAAGTCTGTCCACGCTTATGGCCGTCATCGTCAATAAAGACACTCCACATAACGCATAGCTTGTGATGAAGGTCGCATTATCTACTTAACGGAAAATCTTGCAGTCTTCGAGAGTCCAGGGATTCAAGAAGTTCAAGGTAGCATAGAAAGGCTGGGTAACAAGACAAACCAACAAATCAGTATTTACCAGACAACGATACAAGAGTTTAGACGGTAGGTGGAGGGAGGATTCCTTGTGAAGGGCAACAAGGATGAAAGAACTCCCAAGAAATGCTGTGATGAAGAAGATAATGTGCATTGCTGTGAAAAAATTAGATGGATAATACAACTCATTTACCAAAGAGGTGGATAAAGCCAATTCTTCAAAACTAAACTGTGTCTCACCTCCTATTAAATTTGCTGTCGCTATTACTTCGCAGCTCAATAAACGGTCATTCCGTCTTTCCCGCACGCTACCTGTTATTGCAACGAGATATATTTCGTCTGAACAGAACCAGCTCAGCCACAAGTGCTTAAATCGTGCTTTCCCAGCAGCATCTCCTTAGAGACTTCCTCGATAACGTTTTTTTTCTTTTAAGAGCGTGTAAAAACTGCCAAGTACGTCACAGAGCTCGGTAAGTTCGTAAGGGTGTCCTGCTTTTATTATCATTAATCCTGAATCGGCAGAAAAGGCAAATGATAAAGAATATCTATAAGAAGTAAGTGTTCTTTTCTTAAGTTTTCCCCTTTTCGTCCTGGCGTAATATTTCTTTGAAGAAAGCGATCGGGTATTTCAGCATCAAAATAAAAAGTTCGAGCACGAAAACACCGTTCTGCCACAGGATATGACAAATCCTGATAAGAGTTTAGGAGAATGCCTTGCGTTAATTAGTAGTCTTTATCCTTTTTTAGGAACAAGTAATTTTGTGGCATTTCAGTACGTCGTTAAAGTAAAAAAAGTTCCAAATGTTTTATTATGGACTACCATAAACTATGTAAATGTTATTTTCCCCCGATTAAGGTAGGATTTCTATTACTCAGTTATGCGTGTGTCACAACAACGTGTCACAAATGGCTAATGGTAAAAAAAACAGATGGTAGACATACAACATCTATTTTTAATAAATGTTTGATGCTATTTGCATTTGATGTAAAGTCTGTACTACAAACAAGTCCTCGTTGCAGGCAAATTATTCACATTAAAACAATAACCCGTTTTCAGTCTACCATCTTTATTACTCACTATCCCACAATGCCTTAGGGCCACGCCCGCACAGGCAACCCAGCTACAATCTCTACAGATACGCGTTTAATATAGATTTTCCGGAGAAAAACTCAATAAAAAACAGTCGTAATCATAGTTTTATTTCAAACTTTGTCTGTGATACAATTAAGAGGTCACAAAAAATACTCTAGCACAAATATCTTCTCCCTCTCTCCCTTCTCCCCTCCGCCCCCCTCTTAAATCTCGAGTCTCGAGATCGAGAGCTTGGGAATTTATTTGGGACGTAGCCTGGGGCAGGAAATATTATCCCTGCCCGAGGTCATTCTTGTTTTGCGAAACTCCGTTGGCCTACGAGCGGAGTTCCTGAGTAGCGCAGTTTAGCCTTATTTACAAATCACGAGCCAAAGTGCTTCATGTCACTCTTGCGGGAAAAATAAAAGATGGCGGACTCGAAGGCAAAATTATAAATTTTTATTTCGCTCTGGAGGAAGCCTAGTCTGTCTTCAGCCTAAGACAAAAATTGGGATATTAAGCGGTGGTAGACAGAGTAGAAGAATCCCTCAAGAGTTATCGAAACATGGTGTGTCTCGCGCATAACGAGCGGAGCAAACACGTAATTTCCACATTGGTCTTCGGGAAAGACCCGCCGATCGTGTAACCGTGTAACCAACAAAGCTTGATATTTGAGATGACATTTCGCATTGTTTGTTCGCAGTAAGGTATTGTTTACGATCAAATGGAAGGAACGTAGTAGAAGAGATTAATGGCAACGAAACTCAAGGGTTGTTGTTTGCAAAATATAAAGTGCAGCAAATATCAGCTCATATTTGTCACCGCAGAGGAAGTTTTGTCAAAGTTATTTGTTTCCTGGCCGGAAAAAAGAAAACTGCCTCACCATTTAACATAGCAGCTATTTGGGACGAGGCGACTGAGATAATTACACAAAACGGCGAAGTTATCGTCAGAAGAGACACTTAACATAGTGGATAACTTGTCACAATACGTTCGCCATACGTGTAACGAGAAGGATTCTAGTGTTCGTGGACGAAGGAAATCCAATAGGTAGCACGGAGACGCTGGGCAACAAGACCAACCAACACATCCGTTGTTGACAGACAACGATACAAGAGTTTGGACGGCGGATGGAGGCAAGATTCCTTATGAAGGGCAACAGGGATAAGAGAATTCCCAAGAAAAGCTCTGACGAAGAAAAGAATGTGCACCTCTGTAAAACAAAATTGATCGTTAATAAAACTCATCTACCAAAGATGTGGTAAAGCTAATTAATCAAAACTAAACTGTGATTCACCTCCTGTTCAATTTCATAAATTTGTTCCCGCTATCACCTCGCAGCTCAATAAACGGCTGATTCCCTTTACTTCAAAGTTACTTGTTATTGCAACGAGACATATTTCGTCTTAATGAATCAGCTCAGCAACAAGCTCTTTAATCGTTCTTTCCCAACAGCATCTCCATAAAAACTTCCTCAGATACGTTTGTTTTCTTAAATACGTTTATAACCTGCCAAGTACGTCACAGAGCGCGGGTGTCCTGCATTAATTATCTTTAATTCTGAAATGTGACTTGCAGTGGAAACAAAACCCCTTTTATTTGGAAAAAAAGGTAAATGATAAAGGAATAGGAATGTATAACAAATAAGTGCTCAAGTTTTCCCTTTGTTTTCGTTGCACCAATTTCTTGGACGAAAGCGATCAGTTATTTAGAGCATTAAAAAATAAACTTCCTTAGTAACGTCCTCTCACATGAATGCGGACACGAGTTCACCGTTCTGTCACAAGATATGTCAGTTCTCTATTGGGAGTACGGGAGAATGCCTTTTGTTAATTACCACTTTTCATCCTGTTTTACTAATAAATAACTCCGTGGCATTTCAGCCCGTCTTTATACTCAAAAGTGATTCAATTTTTTTTTTTATTCTAGACCCCAATAAACGATGAAAATATTAATTTCCCCGATTCAGGTCAGATGGACATTTTTCTAATGAGAAAAAAAATGAAGAATTAAAATGGCGTTGTGTCTTGGCTCGTTTTACAATATGGCGCTTTCATTTAGAAAGAACAAAGAAACCAAATTGTTTTACAATCAAGAAAAAAAATACTTCAACAGCTTTCGTTATACCCCAAACATTAAAATCAAACTAATGTCTCGTTCCTTTCTTACCATGCATTCATATCTTTTGTTTTCTTCTTGTTTAATTATGTACTGTCTTACTTAGGATAAGTGGTATTTTGTTTTGGTTCCCCGTCTTCCATATGGAAATAAACAATAACAGTAACAGCTTTTGCCCTTAGCAAATATCCTACGAGCTTCTAAAAAACCCTATAACTTTAAAATTCAGCATTTAAGGTATTTCAAATACGACCCCAACACAAAAGGGATCTAACTCCGTGTACAGCAAAGTGCTTGCCTGACTGTCTGCTTTACAGCTTGTCTTACTTCACTGATCTTCCAACAGTAAAGAAACGGATTTAACGTCGCGTTAAAGTACAGTAAGACATCTGCTATTTCCCTAATGACCCAGAAGTGCAATGGGTATGTCTTACTATGGCTGAGCACAATTTGCACCACAAAACGTGGTGCATAACAAACAATTACTGCTATTTGCACCCACAGTGCACTGTAAACCGCCTTTCTGTATCGCGCCATGTTCAGTGCATTTGCTTGGCTCGGGTGTTGTTGAGCATGCATATGATCTTGTACTTGAGCTCGATAGTGACCAAGAGCGTACAATATTTTTGTGTATGAGGTGGTTGAGATAATCAGGCAAATTGGGATAGATATGTGGCCGCACAAAACGGCTATACGGTAATCAAAAATGGCACTTAAAGAAATACCAAGAGTTAAAACCCAAATGGTAGCTGCAATTATATAGGTGCGCTTCAAAGTTACAATTTGTTTGTATCTCAGACCCAACAACAGGGCGAGAAGTCTGACCACGCTTATGGCCGTCATCGTCAATAAAGACACTCCACATAACACATAGGCTGTAATGTGTACCGCGTTATCTGTGTATCGGAGAATCCTCCTGTTTTGGAGAGTCCAGGAATCGAAAAAGGTCACCGTAGCATGGAGAGGATGTGCAACAAGGCCAACCAACAGATCAGCTGTTGCCAGACAGCGATACAAGAGTTTGGACGGTGGATGGAGGGAAGTTTCCTTGTTAAGGGAAACAAGGATCAGAGAATTCCCAAGAAATGCTGTGACGGAGAGGAGAATGTGCACCGCTGACGAAGACATAGATCGTTGATGCAACTCATCCTCCAAAGAGGTGGATAAAGCCAATTCTTCAAAACTGGTGTCCATCTGTACTTCGCTTCCTGTAAAATGTGTTGTGGCCATCATTTCGCAGCTCTAGAAACGGGTCATTACCTTCTCCCCGTAAGTTTTGTTTTGTTTAAAACGAGAGATATTTCGTCTAAACAGGAACTGCTCGGCCACAAGCACTTAAATCATACTTTGTAAGTATCATCTCCCTAGAAACTTCTTCAGATGCATGTAATGTCTTTTAATGCGCATGCGAACTGCCAACTACGTCATAGAGTTCCATGAGGGTTTCCTGCCATCATTATTTTTAGTAGTCTTCTATTGAATTTCATTCGTCTTCTTTTTAAAGGTCTCCAGATAGAGCTAAAATGTTTAACCAATAGAAAACAATGGGATATTATTTTATCTTGGTTTAACCTAATACACCGGTACACCTTCCCTTTCCCTTGAAAGGAGTAGTTCGTCAAATTATATGCAAAACCAAGTGTTTACTTTCCTAATGGGAGCAAAGTCTGAATCCTGCTACTAATAAAAAAAACCAAAAGTTTTATTACTAAACAGGCGTTGGCCAAACTCTCATCTTCCATTTAGATCTGAATGAGCCTTAAGGACAATCATATACAAATGAGACATGGTAAGAAAGAAAAAAAGAAACATTTTTTTAGAAGGAAACGATCGGGTATTTATATCCTTAAAATGGAAGCTTTACTATTAACGTTCACTTAGCTAACTGCGAATACGAACTCATAATAGACACATCAATATTTTACTAGGTATTCGGTAGAATGCCTTGCGTTAATTAACAATCTTTATGTGTGACGTGGTATTTAAGTATTGGAAAATCTTCAAGTCTTCAAGAGTCCAGGGATCCAAAAAGTTCAGTGTAGGATAGAGAGGCTGGCCAATAATAATACCAAGCAACAGATCAGTTGTTGACATACAACGATACAAGATTTTGGACGGCAGGTGGAGGGCAGCAAGGACAAGAAAATTGTAAGAAATGCTGTAACGGAGGGGAAAAACTCAAGCGAGTCTCTGGTGTCTGGGACCAGTTCCAGAGTGGCGAAAGAAACCGCCTCCTTAAAATAGCTTCGCGTCTTATTGCTTCCCGATTTTGAAAACAGACATGATCAGTTTCTGTAAAATTCCAGTGTACTTAAGTAAAGTTAAGTTTAATTATTACTTCACTTGAATTAAGCTTAAGATTATAGGATTTCTGCTGTGTATAGGGTTTCTATGATACTGTAGTACCAATTGTTTTCTATTTCCATTTAGCTGCCCTTTACCTGTTGAAATGGCACGACGTTATTCATTTGGATTTACATTCATTAATAGGTCCATATCATATAATTGAAGTTGAAACTCGATTCTTTATTAGCAATGGAAAATTGAAAAGAAAACGTTTCAGCCGGCGATTGTTTTACTTGGTCTTGGAAAATATCGAATTCGTGAAAATATCCGAAAGCACCAAGCAATTGAAATTTGAATAGTTTTCTAAAATAATTGCGTTAAATTTCTACTAAATGAAGTTTTGTAGCTTTTTCCTCTCCGTTTCGCATGGCGGGATGTAAGGCCACCAAACCATTTGCATTTTTATTTTCTCCACGCTCTCTTTCTTTTGACTGCCGATTCAAAGTGATTGTTTTTAACAATCGCGAGAAAAAGTTAGGATATTAAACCCTATGATATTATTTCCTTTCTTCGTCGGGTTGATTAGATAACAAAAAAGTTTTTGTATTAAACAAGCTGCAATGTACACAGCATGTAATTGTATTCTTGTATTTGCAATACTCTCACGCGTTTTAACCACACTCCTTTGATCACGCGTGTCACATCTTATATGAAAGTCAACTGAACGTTTTTTTTAATCATTGATTGCGATCGGAAATGATGGTACCTAGGATTTATCAAAACTCGCTGAAAAATGATTTGATTCTCATTTTATTAGGAACATTTACTAAAAGCCTTCCTCATAAACGTTTACTCTTAAAACTACGCCCACAAAATGCCTCTTCATTGATAAATATTGTTTGAGATCATGGTTGTACCTTATATTTACATTACTAATTGAATGGAGACGAGTTTGTGGGTAAAAAATGAAAAACGTTTGTGAAATTTTATGCAGAAAAGAGGCGGGAATCTATTGTAGCCTACTACTACTTGTCTGTCTGAAATTTAATCTATGATAAATTACCATCAAGACTCAAACATACAGACATCTGCCGGTGATTGTATGAATGTTATTACGCACGTAAGATGAAACTCCAACTAAGCGCTATGTTCAATTTCAAAAATACGAGAGATTTTGAAAAGAACTCCATAATGCGCCGATCTCTACCTAGGATTTATCAAAACTCTCTGAAAAATCATTTAATTCTCATTTTATAAAGAACATTTACTAGAAGACTTCCGCATAAACGTCTACTCTTAAAACGACGCCCACAAATGCCTTTTAATTTATAAATATGACAACTTTTCTACTTGAGATCATGGCTGTACCTTACATTTACATTGCTAATTGAATGGGGACAGTTTGTGGGTAAAAGATGAATTAAGTTTGTGACATTTTATGCAGCATGCGCATAGAGGCGGGAATCTATTGTAGCCTACTACTACGTGTTTGTCTGAAGTTTAATCTATGAATAAATTACCATCAAGACTCGGGTGAGATGAAACTCCAACTGAGCGCTATGTTCAGTTTCGAAATCACGAGAGATTCTGAAAAGAACTCCACAACGCGCCGATCTGTTCGAAGCTTCAAATCCCCTCCCCCCGAAAAACACATGGGCATTTGTCTGTCGTCTATGCCCGGCGGATGGTAAACTTGAACCTTGTCTATGTGAGGTGGGGAATTGAACCGGAAGTGTCAAGTCTTCTCTGCGTAATACGCGTGTTTTACTGGACGAGTTTATAGAGAAAGAGTCTGCTTCTGTGAGCGAATAGCTTAGAAATTTTTAAAATTTTTGAAATTGTAAATTGGCCACCGTAAAGAGTTAAAAATTAGACGTTTCGAGCGTTAGCCCTTCGTCAGAACCATTCGCTCTGACGAAGGGCTAACGCTTGAAACGTCAGCTTTTTAAAAACCGAGGTGTCTATTATAGACTTTGCATGAACCGTTTTTAGCCATCGAGAAATAGTGTCAGTTGAAACTGGTTCGTAAGGCTTTTGGAACTCTCAAGCAGCTGGTTACTCCTTTTCCGAAGCTCACTTATAACATAACCAAAGTAAAGCGCGCGCTCTGATTGGTCAATTTAGCGTCCCCCATTTGCCCATGGTTGTACGCTGCTGACGTGAGCGAATGTAAAGACTATTTTTCCGCGCGCGCTTGTCTTTTTCTGGTCACGTAAGATTTGTTAAACAAAAGGGAACTCTTTAGCTACAATGTGTTAATGTTATGTTATAAAACAAATGGTAAACACCACACCGTACACTATTGAGTTATGGATGCACTTGGGAGGTTTGCTAAGCACTCAAGAAGCTAGAGTCGCTCTCGGCTATCGCCTCGAGCGACTCTTACGCTTCTTTCGTGCTTAGCAACCTCCCGCGTGCATCCATAACTCAATAGTGTACGCTGTGGTGTTTACCATTTGTTAATTGTCGTATTTTGACGTATTCAGATAGGCAAACAAGAGGACACAAACGGCTGTCAGGTGAGTAGGCTGTGAATTTTAATGCTGAAACATGCTTGTTTGGTCGAGAGATCCTTAAAAGGTTGTGAATGGTGAACATACAGCTATCATGCTTCGATACCATACCCCTGCTGAGAGATAGCAAATGTGGTGTCTGACATCTCTGTCCAGACAACAATGCTAAAAGCATTGTAGTTTTGTAGGTGAGATGCTTCAAAGTTAAATCCTGAGGTGGGCAAAGGTTTGACAGATACGTCAGGACAGTATTGACATTCCAAATGTTCTTGTATTTGGGTAAAGACGGCTTTAATTCAAACACCGCTTTAAGGAAAAGACGCCCTGGGGTGGGCATCAAAGGAGGTAACGATCATCAGACAAGGTAACGATGGATGAGACAGCACTCCATGCAGTATTGATAGCACTGTATCCTATGCCAGAATCATATAGTTCAGGAAGAAAATTGATTCCATCCTCACAGAGGGACAAACGGGATCAATGCCCCTTGAACTAGAGTAGCACCCCCATTTTTGAAGGTAAGTAGCATTTGCTTTCTAGTGCCTGATTGTTCCATGACTGCGGTAGCTGTCGTCGAAAAGCCTTTGCCATTGATGTATCTCCAGACAAGTGGCACAGAATCAGACTCAGTTTCTTGTGAAGTGGGTGGGGTTCCTGTGGGCTGCTCGGCAGAAACAGAGTGTCTCTTTCCCTTAGAAGTTGTATTGGTACTCGGATTAACATCTGCATTAACCTGGGCCACCACGGTTGGGTTGGCTATTTTGGTAAAAGTAGGAGCCCTGCTGTTTTCTTTTCTTGAATCTTCTGGAGAACTATTGTTATGAGAATAAAGGGCAGAAAAGCATAAAATAAGTGATTCTGCCATGATATTTTGAAAGAATTGATAGCAAAAGCTGCAGGGTTTGCTCGATAGGAGACATAAGATGTGATCTGGAGGCAAATAGGTTTGGGGTAACACTGAGCTTGGCGCAAGCATTTGTGAAAATATTTCTTCTTTAAACACCATTCAGTACACCTCCGGCATGTACGCGACTCTCTGTCTGCCTCAATATTGTCACACTCTGGTATTCGAGCCATAGTAAGCCATATATCTTTCTCAGTACACTCAGTCCATATATCTTTTATCAGCTTATTTGGTTTAGGGGAGTGGCTTGTACCCATGGTGGATTCCGTGGTTGTATTGTCAACCATGACCTTGACATGTTTGCTATGAGTCAAGGTACGGAATGATTTTAAGGCAAACAACACAGCTAATATTTCAAGAAAGTTAATGTGCTCTTTAGTCTCCTTAGCCGCCCATAGTTCCCCAGTTGAAGAATCACTGGTTGCTGCACCTCAACCCTGTTTTGAGGCATCAGAACTAATTGTAATATCTACGTCTCCTCCACTTATCGGGTCGGATGCCGACTGGATTGAGTCAATCCACCACTTAAGCTTTTCTCTTGCTTGGCTGGATAGACACAGTTTGGCATCGAAGTTTCATTTTTCAGTTTTAAGGGCTGCAGTTTTGTCTCTTTCTAAAATGGCGGTAGTGGAGGGGTCCGTAGGCAACCCGAGGGAAATTTGACACCATAAGCTCCTGGACCTTGGCTACTTCTCTAATAGTAGGGTTTTTGCAGTTAAACAGGTCAGGAGCTGCCTGTTTTGGCTTAAGAGACTTCTCAGGGGTGAGGCAAAGTAGCATGGAAACTGTGTCTAGAATGAATCCCAGAAATACTAGTTTTTAAGTTGGGATGAACACTGACTTTTCAGGTTGTACTGCAAAGCCCAAAGAATCCAATAGTTTGACTGTGTCACCAATATTTTTGCACTTTCAGCTCAGGCTGACCCCACTAACCAAGAGTCATCTATATAACCTGAAGAAAAGTGACCAAGCTCTCGGAGGGTGGCAAATACTGGTTTCATTAGCTTGGCAAATTTTCTGGGACAGAAGGCTAACCCATTGGGAAGACATGTAAACTTAAATAACATGTTGTCCCATTTAACAAATGGTAAACACCACAGCGTACACTATTGAGTTATGGATGCACGCGGGAGGTTGCTAAGCACGAAGGAAGCGTAAGAGTCGCTCGAGGCGATAGCCGAGAGCGACTCTAGCTTCTTGAGTGCTTAGCAAACCTCCCAAGTGCATCCATAACTCAATAGTGTACGGTGTGGTGTTTACCATTTGTTTTATAACATAACATTGATACATTGTAGCTAAAGAGTTCCCTTTTATTTAACAAATCTTACGTGACCAGAAAAAACAAGCGCGCGCGGAAAAATAGTCTTTGCATTCGCTCACGTCAGCAGCGTACACCCATGGGCAAATGGGGGACGCTAAATTGACCAATCAGAGCGCGCGCTTTACTTTGGTTATGTTATAATTAAATTTGAGGTACTTCTGGTGTGGCTTTGCAATAGGTACCAAAAAGTAAGCGTCCTTCAAATCAATAGTCGCCATGTAGCAATTCGGGATAATGAGCCTGATTGCTGTCCAAACTGAGTCCATTTTGAAATGTTGGTATTAATCGTGCTTGTTGAAGTTTTTCAAATTTAATATCATTCGATATGATCCATCTTTTTTATTTGCCACAAAAATTGGCGAAATGTATTCCCTACTTTCATGGTGGGTGGGTATCAGGACATCTTTGTCAAGCCGGCAATTTTTGAAATTCAGTTTCTATAACCAGTGAGTCACTGAAGTTGAATGTTTTCCTTTTGGGGCCCAAGTTCTTTGGGGACTGTGTGGAAATTCATTATACTAACTTTTATTTCCTTCCATTTGTCAAGAATAAATGCCAGTTGGCCGCCCTTAAAGCTCTGCACCTTCTTAGCAAAATAATGTTTCATATGGGTCTAAAACAACAAAAGGTTATTAGCCTCTAAACTATCAAGTGTGTCAGCGGAAATCGTTGCTGCTTCTTCCCCTTGTCCTGCCGTCGGAAGCAGGGTTTTGGGGGTGGCTTCGAGTTCCACTGACGACCTTTCGATAAAGCTGAAAAAATTTTGCTTTGCCGATCAGATATTTGTTAGTTACGTGAAGGCTGTCCCATCATGTTTTTGTGGCGATTCCTAACTGCTGTGGTACTTACCCTGTTGGATACTTGTATATTTATTGTTCAGTTGAGTTTGCAGGTCGTTTCCAAACAGCACAGCTGTTACTGGAACACGTGGAGCTCACAGGGCGGCATAATCTTTATTTAGATGCGGTTTGACTGACTCCCTACGACGGTGGGACAGGTCGACATGTGCGTGCCCTATCAGAACGGCCGCATCTGTGTTCAATCTTATAAGTTTCTGAATGTCAGAGTCTGACTTCGGTTGCTTCGAATTCTTCAATTCTAGCAGCATCTCAATGGATTTGTAGAGTACAGCGCCAGCAGTATCAACCGCTTTCTGGGTTGAGCTGGACCTGAGGTGCTGTTATTCTACTGAGTGGCTCAGTTTATCCCAGATTTCAGGATTAATCCGCGGTGTTGTGAGAGTGTCGCAGCTCGCCGAGCGTAAATATTTTGCCAACTTATCCTTTAGTCTAGAGTCTGGCAATCTCTTAGACAACGGTTTGTTAATAAATTCAGTCAATTATTTCTCAGCAACCGGCGCCGGACCTGATTCGTCTGCGTTGAGAAAATCTTCCGCGATTTCCGACAACAATGGGTCATTGTCGCCGTCGCTTTCCTCGAGTCGAGCACGTGGTTTTTCTTTAGAAGTTTTATCGGCTTCAGTACCACAAAGGGCCTGAATTTCCTAGCCCGAGTCATCTCCATCGGCATCGAACCGTCAGAAGCACTCATTTCGTCTTTGAAATTGTAAGCTTTGAATTGATAAACGCATAAGAAACGGTGATGGTCAATTTTATTCTCTACGCTGACCTACACGCTGTTTACAAGTAGTGCTAATATCTCTAAAACTCTTAAACATTATGGACAGATGGACATTTCTATTATAACAAAACAAATGAAAGTTTAAAACTGGCGTTGTGACTTGGCTCGTATGACAATATGGCGCTAACGTCAAGCGCTTTCATTTAAAAAGAACAAAGAATCCAAAGTGTTACAATTAAAACTTCAACAGCCCTCCTTTTTACCCCATATTTTAGTGTAAGACAAGAAACTAAGATTAAACATCTCGTTCCTTTCTATACCATGCGTGCATATCTTATGTTTTGTTTTTGTTTAAATGTGTACTGTCGTATTTAGGAAAAGAAGTATTATGTTACGATTCCCCGCATCATTGAATACAATCTCGCATTCTGATTGGTTAAGGAAGCGAAGAATTGTTAGTGTGGAATTAAAAACGAGGCTAAGTAATATTTGTTTCGCATCTACGTAAGTACAACAACTATCGTCAAATTGTTACAAAGTTTTGTTACTAAGTCAATTTGAAATGTTTTCAAAACCACTGTAGCCTTTTAAAGAGCCAAAGACAAAAAAAGCGTTTTTCAAAGTGAGCCTGAGGCTCTTCCTTTTTTAAAATGAACTTTAAATTCCTCACGAAAACCCTCTTTCGCTCGCGACGACGCGAAAGCGAGAAAATCCTGTCGGTGAACAAGGCCCAGAAAAACAATCTCCGAGCTAACAGGTCACGCCAACCCAGGTTCAATATCCACCTACAGCCATAATCTTCTAGAAAAACAACGAAGGATGTCAAGCAAGTTGGCTGGGTTTTCATCAAGTACCACTACGACTGTCACACTTGCCAACGCCAGCGGCGGTCCACGCACTGAAGATTTGCGAGAAGTTTAAGTCAACAGCCCTGCACTTCCATCAGTAGCTAGTTGGCAATAACACAACGGCAATGAATAACGGCGGTGATGGCCTAACAGCGAGAGTTCTAAGTGGGCTGTTCACCAATGTATCGTTCAACAACTCTCCAATGAATATTCATTACTTGACGAGGGAATTCCGCATTAAATTGCACTTTAAAACTGATATCGCACTCATCGCTTCGCGATTCGTGCAATATCGGTTTTCAAGTGCAATTTATGCGGAATTCACGAGTGAAGTAATGGATTTTCCTTGAATCGCATAACTGAATAAAAACGAGAAAAGAAAGGAAACGGCATTACTTAAAATTGTTATGTTTACGTAGATGCGAAACAATATCACTCAGCCTCGTTTTCAACTCGCAATTCCACGTTAAATACCTCACTTCGTTAACCAATCAGAATGCGAGATTTGATTCAATGATGCGATTCTTCTATCAACTTCCAGTCAAATGTTCATCCCAACGATTCAGCTAATGGCAGTTGCCTGCAGTGAATTTCTACGAATAAAAAGATCGAATATTTTGGACTTTTCTTGAAAAACTTCTTTGTTTTTAAAGGAATAAAATATCGATCAATACACTATTTACACATCAAGTACTTTCCTTATGTTAATCGCGATGTTAAACTTTCAGTGCTTTCGCTTGCACACTTCATTTCTTTCATCAGTTTTGCCACCAAAGAGGTAAAAAGTGTAAATTATTTTCCTTCTCGAGCAAATTATTTGGAAATTTGAAAAAAAGATGTTAAAAATAAACGGCTTGTGAATTCAGTGAAATACCATCATTATTCTTAGATAGTGTGAAGCTTGTTTAAAAAGTTTGAAAACGAATGTAAAAACAAGCACAAGGTTCAAATAAAAATGTCGAAGGTTCAGACGGTGTACGACTCCCCTTGCTTCCTATTCTCTAACGCAGTAACAGTTCTGACAGTTGACTTCGAAATAGCTTTCTGGAGTACACGCTCAGGATAAAAACAAACAATATTATTGCAGTTTTTTTGTTTTCTTATTTTTATTCAGTCATGCGATTCAAGGAAACTTCATTACCTGACTCGTGAATTCCGCGTTAAATTGCACTTGAAAACCGATATCGCACGAATCGCGTTGTTGTGTCACAACGAGTCACATGACAACGATGTGTTAGCCATTCGCTTCTATGTCTTACTATCGTCAGGCTAATGCTAAAAAAAAGAACAAAAAAACAGATGGTAGACCTACAACATTGATTTTTAATAAATGTTTGATGCTATTTACATTTTTTTACATTCAAACAGGATCTAATTTTAAGGTAATGTAAAGTCTGTACTACAAACAAGTCCTCGATGCAGGCAAAACAAGAACTCGTTTTCAGTTTTCCATCTTTATTGCTCGCTATCCCACAATGCCCACAGGTAATCCAGCTACAATCTCTACAGATACGCGTTTAATATAGATTTTCCGGAGAAAAACTCAATAAAAACCAGTCGTAATCATAGTTTTATTTCAAACTTTGTCTTTGATACATTCAAGAGGTCACAAAACACACTCTAGCACAAAGATCTTCTCCCCCTCTCCCCTCTCCCCCCCCCCCCCACAAAAAATAGATAAACAACCTCGAGAGCTCGAGAATTTCTTTGGGACTTAGCCTGGGGCAGGGAATATTACCTCTGCCCGAGGTCATTCATGTTTTGCGAAACTCCGTTCGCTTATGAGCGGAGTTCCTGAGTAACGCAGTTTAGCCCTATCTACTAATCAATAGCCAAACTGCTTCATGTCACTCTTGCGGGAGTTCCGAGTCCCTTTGGTGTCTGGGACCAGTTCCAGAGTAGCGAAATATTGGGAAACCGTCTCCTTAAAAGAGCCTCGTGTCTTATTGCTCCCCGATTTTGTAAATACACACGACTAGTCTTTATAAAATTCCAGTTCAGTTAACTTGGCTGAACTGGAATTGTACTGAGTAGAGTTGAAGTCAATTACTACCTTAATTTAATTAAGCTCAAGGTCATACAATTTCGAATAAGATATCCTTTGACACAATATTCGCAGTGGCGTGTTTTTAGGTTAGGTTTAATATAGGGTTTCTATGATACTGTAGTACCAAGTACAGTAATATGAACTAGGTCTGTATAGGTTTTCTATGATGCTGTAGTTAGTTGTTATTAAAAGAGGAGTTTACAAAATACAAATCGTGTCTTCATATGGTTAATTTACCTTGTTTTGGTCATCTTTCTATTTCTCATTTCTCTAACGACGATCGTGAACACGGATCATCTGTGACCACTGATGCAATATCAAAATAATTGCGCTGATAAATTGTAAACGAAGCGCGGCCACGATGACAGGCGACAAAAACATAACGAGGGTCTTTGAGTTATAGACATCACGTTGGTAAAAACAGTAGGGTGAGGAGCTCGGTTAAGGTAGCAAACTCGGCTATGGTAGCAAACTCGGCTATTGTAGCAAACTCGGTTATGGTAGCAAACTCGGCTATGGTAGCAAACTCGGCTATGGTAGCAAACTCGGTTATGGTAGCAAACTCGGCTATGGTAGCAAACTCGGTTATGGTAGCAAACTCGGTTATGGTAGCAAACTCGGTTATGGTAGCAAACTCGGTTATGGTAGCAAACTCGGCCTGTGGGTAGCGAACATGTGGCAAACTTGAACGTAATGAACTCGTCAAGTAGCGAAACCACCGTAAATCTCAAGGATAATAGAACTTTCTAGAGTCAGGAGAGGAAAATGTTGACCATCGTCAATTGTATTATTGTTGTCTTGCGATTTTGGTTGTGTCACAATAAAACTTACTTGCCCCTCTCCCCTCCCCCATAAATATCTTTAGTATTCTAATGTCATATTAAGCGTAAAAGAAATTATTCTGCGAGCGCGCGTCCTTCGATCCTCCTAGAAAATCGCAGGAAGGATATTTCTACGAAAGATGGAACAGAGAATTTATTCTAAAGCGTCAATTAAAGTGCTAAGTGAAACCCATGAAAAACCCACTGAGCGTTAGTCCTAGTAAAGGGTATGCGGGAACCACACGAGGTAAAGAAAAACTTCTTGTGACCTGGGTGGGAATCAAACTTTACCTCGTGTGGTTCCCGTATACCCTTTGCAAGGGCTAACGCTCAGTGGGGTTTTCATCGGTTTCACTTAGCACTTTAATTTACGCTTCATAGTTAATTCTCTGTTCCATCATTTGTGTTCTTAGTGCTACGCGGCACAACATTTATATGTACTCCTATACTTCTACGAAAGCTTGGTTAGATACACTAAACTCGTTGTTTTTAATACTGAAGTTGTTTTTTCCACGCGGTACCGAGACGCCTTTTAGCAGTTAGAGAGTTTAAAAATGCATTCTAGCATATGTGACGTTTTTATCCCTACGAGCTTTAAAACCAGGTTTCGAACCTTCGTAAATTTTTCGGGCATTTCCTTATTCCTAGATGATTATAACCAAAATGCATATCAGCAGTTTCGTGACTTCTCCTTTTATATATAACTTCGGTTAAAAAATCTAACTACTTATCCTTGAGTCGGGAAGCCGCTGATTTTTCAGTCCGCGCCGATTGTTTTTGACGCGGAGGCATGATATGAAGCCTTTGTTACATGGAAAGTCAATCGTTCATGTCATTTCTCCTCCGGTTTCACTTTTGGAAGATCAAGTTCGTTTTCTTAAATCTGCGGGAATTACAGTGGAGTTTATCTCTTCTCGGGGAGGAACGAAAAAGATCAGACTCGAGAGAGAGAGGCGGAAATGGAACCTATTGTTTGGATGGCTGTATTCATTTGTTAGAGAGTTAACTATTCTTTTGCGAGATTACATTTGGTTCTACATTTTGAAAAAGCTTAAAAGCGGCTCTGGTGCCCAAGAAGTATTACTTACGAGTGCAAAAAACTTTCGCACCCCAAGAAGCATGCGCCTCGTAGCGAACATAAGCATTCAGAGGATTATTGGAGAATCGACTGCACTGATAGCAGCGGTCGGCTTCACACAGATGTACAGCGTTATGTACAACGTCGAAAAACCGTTCTTTACCGATATGCACCTGACGATGGAATTTTTTATCCGTGTTACCATTGGCTTAAGCGTTGATTTTGTCTTCAACTCGTTCACGTATTGGCTCCAAATGTTCCATTTCAATGTCGCTGTGGTGTGAGTCTGGAGGTAAAAATGTAAAAGCACATGATAGCTTGTGTCGTTTTCTTCCACTCGGACGATGTGCTTCTTTACCAAACATTTGTTCCCGTTTGTGGAATTGAAACATTCGTCTGCAGAAGCAAACCGCCATCTCAATTCTACAGGTCCATTTTCTAGATTCTAATGGAACAGGCTTAATTTGAGTGCCGAAACGAATTCCAGTTTCATTTACTGCTTTAAATAGTTGAGTCATTACAGAAGATTTCAATTTACTAAAAACTTAATGAATCGTTTTACATTTATTTACATACTTGTCCCTCAGTTTGAACAGCGGGAAACTTATTAGGCCTCTGACTTCAACTGACAGCTGGCGCAAGCGCCTCTAGATCTTGACAAAATATTTTTGCAATTTCAAACTTTTTTCGGGATCTCACAAAGAATCTTGAATTGCAAGTTATTTTGGGTTTTTGGAAATATTATTTTTGTATCCAACAATTCATGGCGTGCGGGAGAGACAAGACACGCTTTACTGAGCTTGTTTGCACGCGTCGATCAATATCGCTTGCGTCTAACACAGCCTTTCACTCTGTGTGAAGTTCTTTTTATTCATTGTTGAAAAGAAGAAGATTTTAACTTGAATTCATAGTACAATAAATATTTGAAGGACGATGGTGAGTAGAGCCTGTAAGAAAGAATCATATTACTATCATCTTTTTGTTTTTTTTCACATATGTCATAACATACATTTTGGTTGATATCTCATACAAAGGGACACCCTGTTATTGGGCATGAATGGGTGCTTATGATTCGGGGACTTAAGTCTAAAACAGGGTATAAAAGTTTATTTTCATCTTCCTAAGTCTAATAACAGTGTCTCTGTGACCCTTTCTGTTCTCGAAAAAGAGTGTAAATGTTATGAGTGCGCAGTCCACATGATCGATTTCCCTTTTAAACTTTTATCTGATGGTTACGATTCAAATTCTGCTTCGTTAAAATCCTAAAACTAATAGAAAAAAGTGTGAGTTTCAACGCGACTTTTACGACCAATGCCAACTGACATCCGCTAATAATCTTTTGTTCCCGGAGCACAAAATGTTTTCAAATAAGTGAACAAATCTAGGGCGTAGAATTCAATTTTTTTCTGATTCGATTTAGCTGCCTTTTATCTGTTGAAATGGCACGACACTCTTTATTTGGATTTGTATTCATTAATAGGTCCGTAACATATAATTGAAGTCGAAATTTGATTCGTAATTAGCCACGGAAAACTGAAAACAAAACGTTTCAGCCGGCGATTATTTTACTTGGTCAAGGAAAATATTAATATTGAATTCGTGAAAATATCCGAAAGCATCAAGCAATTGAACTATGAATATTTTTTCTAAATAATTGTGTTAAATTTGTAATGAATAACATTTTGGAGGTTTTTTCCTCTCCGTTTTGCATGGCGGGATGTAAGGCCACCAAACCACTTTGCATTTTCTTTCTCCACGCTCTCTTTCTTTTGACTGCAAATTCAAAGTGATTGTTTTTAACAATCACGAAAAAAAAGCTAGGATATTGAACTGTATAATCTTAGTTTCTTTCTTCGACGGATTGATGAGATAACACGAATTTTTTTGTATTAAGCAAGCTGCTATGTGTACAGCAGGTGATTGTGTTCTTGTATTTGCAATACTCTCGCACGTTTTAACCACACTCCTTTGATCAAGCCTGTTACATTTTATAAGAAAGTGAACAAAACAATTTTTTCAATCATTGATTGCGATCGGAAAAAGTGGCTACATAGGATTTATCAAAACTCTCTGAAAAATAATTTGATTCTCATTTTATAAGGGACATTTACTAGAAGACTTCCGCATAAACGTTTACTCTTAAAATTACGCCCACAAAATGCCTCTTAATCGATAAATATGACAACTTTTTTGTTTGAGATCATGGTTGTACCTTATATTTACATGAATAATTGAATGGAGACAGTTTGTGGGTAAAAAATGAGTTAAGTTTGTGAAATTCAAGTTTATGCAGAATAGAGGCGGGAGTCTATTGTAGCTTACTACTACGCGTTTGTCTGATGTTTAATTTATGAATAAATTATCATCAAGACTCAAACATGCAGACAGCTGTGATTGTATTATTGTTATTACGCACGTAAGATGAAACACCAACAGAGCGCTATGTTCAATTTCGAAAATACGAGAAATTTTGAAAAGAAGTCCATAATGCGCCGATCTGTTCGAAGCTTCAACCCCCCTCCCCCTGGGAAACGCACATGCATTTGTCTGTCGTCTGTCCCTAGGGGATGGTAAACTTAAACCTTGCCTATGTCCACTGTGAGGTGGGGAATTGAACCGGAAGTGTCAAGTCTTTCCTGCGTAATACGCGTGTTTTAATGGATGAGTTTAAAGGTAAAGAGTCTGCTTCTGTGAGCGAATGGCTTAGAAATTTTTATAGGCGAAAAGCCCAACAGCAGCACCAACTTTGTTAAACTCTACAACATTCGATGATAAGACAAGGAATCGATCAATATTGATTGGGGCGGGGGGCCTGGAATTTGTAAAGAACAAATCTTCTCAAGTTTAATTCAAAAGCTTCGAATTGATAAACGCATAAGAAACGGTGATGGTCAATTTTATTCTATACGCTGACCTACACACTGTCTGCAAGTAATGATAACATCTCTAGAATTCTTAAGCATTATGGACAGATGGACATTTCTCTCATATAACAACACAAATGACTGTTTAAAACTGACGTTGTGACTTGGCTCGTATGACAATATGGCGCTAACGTCAAGCGCTTTCAGTTAGAAAGAACAAAAAATCCGAAGTGTTACATTTAAAACTCTAACAGCTCTACTTTTTACCCCATACTTTAGTAGAAGACAAGACGCTAAAGTCAAACATCTCGTACCTTTCTATACCATGCGCGTATATCTTTTGTTTTGTTTTTGTTTAATTATGTAATGTCCTATCTAGGATAAGTGGTATTTTGTTACGATTCCCTGTCTTCCATATGTGCGACGATTTCATTGAGTCTCTTATTTCTTTCTTCTAGTGAAGTATCCTACGAGCTTCCTAAAATAACCCATGACTTTAGAAGTCAGCTTTTAAACTATTTCAAATACGATTGCAACGCAATCGAGATCTATCTCCATGTACAGCAAAGTGCTTGCCAGATTGTCTGCTTTACTGCTTTTCTTACTTCACTGATCCTCCAGTAGTAAAGAAACGGGTTTAACGTCGAGTTCAAGTAAACTAAGACAAGCACTATTTCCCTAATGACCCATAAGTGCGATGAATACGTTTTACTATGGCTGAGCACAATTTTCACCACAACGAATGGTGCATAACAAACGACTAATGCTAACTGTACCCACAGTGCACTGTACACTGCCTTTCTGTATCGCGCCATGTGCAGTGCATTTGGTTGGCACGGTTGTCGTTGAGAATGATTTTGTAGCTGAGCCTGATGGTGACTAAGAACGCAAAAGATTTTTGTGTATGAGGTGATTGAGATAACCAGGCAAATTGGCGTAAATATGAGGCCGTACAAAACGGTTATACGGTAATCAAAAATGAAAGATACAGAAGCAACAAGAGCTAAAACCCAAATGGCTACTACAATGATGACTGTGCGCTTCAAAGTTACAAATTGTTTGTATCTCAGCGCCAACAACAGGGCGAGAAGTCTGTCCACGCTTATGGCCGTCATCGTCAATAAAGACACTCCACATAATGCATAGGCTGTGATGAAGGTCGCGTTGTCTACGTTACGGAAAATCTCCCGGTCTTCGAGAGTCCTGTTATCCAAGAAGTTCACGGTAGCATAGAGAGGCTGGGCAACAAGACCAACCAACAGATCAGTTGTTGCCAGACAACGATACAAGAGTCTGGAGGGCGGATGGAGGGAAGATTCCTTGTGAAGGGCAACAAGGATGAAAGAATTCCCAAGAAATGCTGTGACGGACAAAATAATGTGCACCGCTGTGAAATAAATTAGATGGTTAAAACAAAAGAGGTGGATAAAGCCAATTTCTCAAAACTAAACTGTGTTTCACCTCCTATTAAATATTTTGTCACCATTACTTCGCAGCTCAATAAACGGTCATTCCGTTTTTTGCGCACGTTACCTGTTATTGCAACGAGAGATAATTCGTCTCAACAGAATCTGCTCAGCCACAAGCGCTTAAGTTGTGCTTTCCCGGAAGCATCTCTTTAGAAACTTCCTCGGTAACGTTTGTTTTCTTTTAATGCGTGTACAAACTGCCAAGTACGTCACAGAGCTCGGGAAGTTCGTGAGGGTGTCCTGCATTAATTATCATTAATCCTGACATGTGACATGGTATGAAAAACCCATTTTTTTCGGGAGAAGAGGTAAATGATAAAGAGTATGTATAAGAAATGTGTTCTTAAGTTTGCCCCTTTTTGTCCTTGCACAAAATTTCTTTGAAGAATGTGATTCCGGGGTATTTAGAGCATCAAATTAAAAACTTCGAGCGCGGAAACACCTTTTTGTCGCTGGATATGACAGATCCTGATCAGAGTTTAGGAGAATACTAAAAAAGAATCCAAATGTTTTATTCTGGACTACCATAAACTATATAAATATTCTTTTCCCTCGATTAAGGTAGGATTTCGATCACTCGATTATGCGTGTGTCACAACGAGTCCCAACAGTGTGTTAGTAAGTAAGACTTTATTTGTAAGGGTAACATTTGGCAGTAATAAAACTGATAAGCTAATAGCCCTCAAAAATACAAACTAATGGCAATAGTTGTAACAATATTAATAGTAATTAAAATAGTATATAAGCCTTTGCACATCCCATAATAAGATTATAAAATGTGTTTATATACAGATTTTAAAATTTACATGAGTAATTGCGTGAGAATTTGATTATTTAAAATTATTTTAAAAAGGGAACGCTTAAAGTTTTGGACACTAGTACTCCGTTTGAGGTCTGCACTTAGTTTATTCCATTCCTTTGTTGCTCTCACAGCAAACGTTCGACCACCTGGCTTACTTCTCTTATATTGAGGGCAACTAACAATTGGTTCATACGTCAGCGTGCGTTCATCGAGATATGAAGCACACGGGAAGTTTGGAGAGCACGAAAGATGCGTAAGAGTTGCTCGAAGCGTAGCCGAGAACAACTCTTGCTTCTTGAGTGCTCTCCAAACTTCCCAAGTGCTTCATATCTCGATGAACACACAGCTGACGTATGAACCAATTGTTTTATAACACTTTCAACGCTGTAGTTTATGTATAAAGGGCAGAAATTCCCTCTCCTACGCTTCAATGCGTTGTTTCTTTTGGTTCGGAAAAGTATTTCGCCATGCTTCAATGATCTTGTTTCAGATTGGTCAAACACTGACAGGTGAATTCATGCGTGGAAATGAAGTTTGAGTTCTGAACCGAGATGAAACCATTGATCATTTTGTTTTCCTTTTCTCTGGGTTCTTTCTCGAGAGTTAAAAAATCAATTCCCAAAGAAAAAGTAGGCAGATCTTCATCGGGTTGTTCGCTTGTTGCCAGGTCTAGTTTGACATTTATGCGGAAGATTTTCCCTTTTCTTAATGAAAAATGCTGAAGTCACTCGCGAAAAAAATTTTTTCGCGAGGCATTTGTTGGGTGACGTCACCAGCGTGCACAATGGAAAACTGAAGCACGCTCTCGCTATTGAATTTGAATGTACGAATTTACAAGCTATGTTATAACGTAAGTTAAGATTACAGAAACGGGTTGATCTATTATGTGTGTCTGAGTTTCTGATACGTAAATCATTTACATATTCAGGGTATTGTTTGTTTTCTTTAAATGCGTGTACAAACTGCCAAGTACGTCCCAGAGTTCGGGAAGTTCGTGAGGGTGTCCTGCTTTTATTATCATTAATCGTGACACGTGACATGGTGTAAGAAACCCATTTTTTTCGGATGTTACTAAAACTGGTAACGAGGAACGGGGAACGGGGAACGGGTGTACAGCGGTAACCTGTGGGATTAGCCCTTAATCCTCTTACCTACCAACCGCGCTCGACTTATAAATATCCTGATGTGATTATGCAACAGTTCAGTTGACCTCAGGCCTTGCTCTTGTGAGCTCCTCTTCCCATTAAATATATAGCTTTAAATATATACTTAGCCTCCACTCTTCCTTTCGCCTCCGATAATCGCACAACCCACCTGAGAATTCAAAATGGCGGAGTAAAGGGAACTAAAAGGGTCTGGTAACTAGTAGTACGTGCTCTTCGAACGCGATCGTCGGAGCAAAAAGCATGGACGGTAAGTGTAGGTTTGATTGAAGGATTTTACTTTGAAATGTTGAGTGCCTCATAAATTTAGTTTTTGTCTGGCACATATTGCAGGTTGCATGGAAATCAAATCCTCGGAGAGGTGAGTATCTTTCAATTCATGCACAACATTTGAACAATCAACTCAGAACTACAAGCTCGCGACATTTATTCCTATATTCATAGAGTACTTGTACTGCAAGGTAATGAAGTTTACCTCCAATATCTTTACCGTTACAACCTAGCAATGTCAATAATGTTGTAAAGCAAACAGCTGAATGACTTTCACGCCCATTATGGGAATCACTTTCCCTTGAATATGATCAATGCAGTGTAAATATTATTGTAAGCATTAGCATGAATCTGAATTCATACACCTACATTCTTGAGTACATAACTGATGTTTTCCGGTTAAATTAAATGTTATTAAAAGTTCTGTCAATGTTTGATTTCTCTATTGTTTACATGGAAGTTTTTGGGTCGATACAAAGATACCTTCCTTATGTTATTTTGCGGTAAGGTAAACAGATATCTGCATGTAGTAATTTTAGTAACTAGGCTGGTTATTACATTTTCTAGCTCATTTCTGTTAACCTAAGATATTACCTCCTTGCTACTTATCTGAAAAAAGTGCTGTTGGGCAATGCAAACAGCCAACATACCCAAACTCTGCCAAAAGATGCAGATTTCAGGAAGGAAAAACAAAGAGAGACGTCAGAACAAATAGTGGCAGCCATTGCAGAAACGTTGACTTCGAATTCTCGCCTCGGAATGCTGGGCTTCGTGGCTTCGCCTGGGCAATAGCTAAATAAAAGCAAGCCGTCTAATTTCGCTGCAAGCGGCGACCTAGCCATAAAATCAGTGTTTGTAAACATCGTTTACTCCGCCATTTTGAATTCTCAGGTGGGTTACCGCTGTACGCCCGTTCCCCGTTCCCCGTTACCACTTTTAGTAACATCCATTTTTTTCGGCAGAAAAGGTGAATGATAAAGAATATGTGGAAGAAATAAGTGTTCTTTTCTTAAATAAGTGTTCTTTGCACCAGTGGTGCAAAATTTCGTTAAAGAAAGTGATCGGGTATTTAGAGCATCAAAATAAAAACTTCGAGCACGAAAACGCCTTCATTCACAGGATATGACAGATCCTGACCAGGGTTTGGGAGATTGCCTTGCGTTAAATAGCACTCTTTATCCTTTCTTGGTAATAAGTGAATTCTGTGGCATTTCGGTACGTCGTTAAACTCAAAAAGGATCTAAATGTTTTATTCTGGACTACCATAAACAATATAAATATTCTTTTCCCCGATTTAAGTGGGATTTCTAACAACGAGTTACGACTAAATAACATACATTGCTGTCTTGCACTAAAAGTGTCAAAATTTCACAAACACGATATTGTGTTTACATAGAGTGGTAAAAAGGTACATTATGTGTTGATGAAGAGCTTGAAGATGAAGCATTTGATTGAGCAGATGGTGGTCGAGACATTGCCACAGAAATTGGATGAAACAGGTTTTCTTGAGAAAGATCTTGATGGCTATGCTGATTGCCAAGAGGAGTACTGAAGGCCTCAGGCTGAAAGTAGTTATTGCGAGAAGCCATAGGAGTACGAAAGCCAGGGGGACTTTGCCGCCAGTTTCCATGAGAAAGCATCTGAAGCAATTGCAGCTCATGCTGACGGGCCTTTTGGGCATCTTCTCTCATAAAGTTAATAATTTCCTTTGTAGGGTCATTTTCTACAATACATCTGATGAGCTTAACTGCCTCACACACAGAGTCATCTTTTTGTCCTCGCTTTCTTTCTTTCACTGGGACATACAATCTTTTTGGTTTGGTTTCTATTTCACTCTCTGAGACCACCTCTGTACTGCTTGCAGTCTGATCTTCAAGTGCTGATGGCTCAATAGCTTGCTCAGGCTGGCAGCTGTCTCTGGTCTTTACAATTGCAAACAGTTTATCAAACCATGCACCATAGCCCTTGTCATCCAAGAACCACTTAATTCCAGTAGCTGTCTTGATTGTAAGAGCCACCTTTTTACATTCGCTCACCAATTTTTTAAATTTGGATCGTATTTGATCAACAGTTAAAGATATTCTCTCATTCCTTGTACCACATCTCTCCTCCAATTCAAGTTTAATTTTCTTGTACAACTCTCCATTACGTTGAAACTTTGTGTTTCTAAAAATGAGTTTTTTTTTGTACTCTTCATTTTCCAAAATGATATCAATGAGGTCATTTAGCTGTTTCTGTGTCCTAAGAGATTCCAGCACTTTTCCGGTCCTTTCATGTGTTATTGCTGTTCTCTTCATCAGACTCATCCAGTAACTCCTCTTCGTCTTTTTCCAAATCTTTTGCAACATTCTCACGTGTTAGTCTATTGGCAATTTTGGGCAAAAGAGAGTAAATCAGCCATTACGTCAAGAGAGGGTAAATCTAGTCCTTGCCGTAAAACCAAATAAATTTATAACATTACCAAAGTAAAGCGCGCGCTCTCATTGGTCAATTTACCGTCCCCCATTTGCCCATGAGTGTACGCTGCTGACGTGAGCAAATGCAAAGACTACTTTTCCGCGCGCGCATGACGAAATTTAACAAATGGTAAACACCACAGCGTACACTATTGAGTTATGGATGCACTTGGGAGGTTTGCTAAGCACTCAAGAAGCTAGAGTCGCTCTCGGCTATCGCCTCGAGCGACTCTTACGCTTCTTTCGTGCTTAGCAAACCTCCCAAGTGCATCCATAACTCAATAGTGTACGCTGTGGTGTTTACCATTTGTTAAATTTCGTCATCCAAGAGTTAGTGTTTCCAAGGCAAGCAACATCTCTTTTACACGTGAGACACAACTGTTATACAAACCAAACTCCAACTTTTGAATGTGATAACAAGTCTTTTCACTGCAACAATTCTGAAGTTGCTCCAACATTTCTGTAATTTTATCTATCATACAAGCCTTACATAAAAAGCTGTTAAGTCTTTCGAGACAGTTTTGTGTCCATTCACACTTACTACAGGTTATACAAATTAAAGATAATTTCATACAAAGAAATGGTTCGAGAAATCGCTGTTACAGAGACAGATAACAAGAGTTTAATAGATTATATTAAAGTAAAGCTTACATTCGTCGCTCTGTCGGTTCTTTGGACGTAAATTGGTTGTTCTCGGCGTTAGCGACGTCCTTTCCCGCCTCTTTGGCACATGGTTCGCAAAAAGCGACGCTTTTACCACGACCCATCTATGGTGATCTTCGTCTTGTTCAAATATCGAACATTTGTTACATATAGGGATCTCGCATTTCAAGCATGTGTATTTAGTCTTGCCGAAACACGAACCACACATGTCAGCATCATTTAACTCAGCCCGCCAAGCCGCCATTTTTCCTCTGCAACACTCCTTTGCGCATGCTCTTATGTAAAAACCACCATGAAAAATAAATTATAATAATTTCAATAATTTGTGCATTTGATTCGGCTCATGTGGAGCACGGCGTCTGAATCAAAGCCGGTCTACAGCCATTCTTACCGGCTGAGTCAGGCGGGATTAATTGACCGAGCCGATCTAAATTAAATTAGCCGTTCCGAATTGATTCAGACGCCGTACTTCACATGAACTTAATACGTTGAATTCGATTCGGCTCGGCTGAAGTACGGCGTCTGAACCGGGCCTTAGCGTGCACTATCGAGTTATGGAGCACGCAGGAAGTTTGGAGAGCACGAAAGAAGCGTAAGAGTTTCCCGAGGCATTAACCGAGGGCAACTCTAGCTTCTTGAGTGCTCTTCAAACTTCCCACGTGCTCCATAACTCGATAGTGCACAGCTGAAAGCATGAAACAATTGTTTTAGAACATAGCCGGTGGAATTGTGCACCAAATCCGACGCGAAAAACGGACAACAATATCAATTGAAGCGAATCGTGACGGCGCTGATGCCGAGTCTCCTTTTCCGTTGTTTTTCTCTTTTTCTGCCTCATTTAAGAACTCTAGCCCAAGGGAAAAGGTCGAAAAATTGTCTTCGTTTTGGGACTAGTAGGCCGAGTCTCTGTTTGTATCCATTATTGTCGCGAAATATATTATTTTTCCCCGCGCTAACAATGGCCGCTCGCGCGAAAAAAAAAAGTTTCTGGCCAAGCGATTTGCTCACGCTATCAGCGTGCGGTATCGGGATTTTGAGCACGCTTACGTGTACTGAATTTGATTGCGCAGCTCTGCTAGCTATGTTCTAAAATGCGTTAGTGATTCGCTTCCATGTCCTACAATTGTCAGGCTAATGGTAAAAAAAAAAAAAAAAAAACAGGTGGTAGACATGCAACATCTATTTTTAATCAATGTTTGATGCTATTTGCAATTTCTTACTTTCAAAAATTATCTAGTTTTTAGATAACTGATGTAAAGTCTTTACTACAAACAAGTTCTCGATGCAGGCAGATTATCCACAGGAAAACAAGAACTCGTTTTCAGTCTGCCATCTTCACTGCTGGCTATCTCGCACTGACTAAGGGCCGCACAGGCAACCCAGCTACAATCTCTAGAGGGTTACGTCAAAGTAACATCGACCTACAGGAGGTGACAGCTTCGGATTTATTTTACGAAGACGTCACGTGTAGGGCCCGATTGAACCGGAAGTTGAGAAATGTAAAGTAATTAGGCGAAATAATTTCGTTCTTATAAGGTCTGGGTTTTCTTCATGTACTTTGTGTCATCCGATCGGGTTCGACTTACTTATTTCCAAGTGTAAATTTCAGTAATCGTGCGATTTCGGCAAAATTAAATGCATATTTGCTGTATTCGGCGTTGTATCCATGCAAGTATCATAAACATCTACCGATCGGAGGTCACTCTGGGAATCAACATCTACGTAAAGGAGGTAAGATACCACAATCAGTTTAAAAAGCTTTGCCGACCTGAGTTTTGCATTGCCTGCAGCTAGTCTGTTTCTCTTTCAAGCCCTAGCATAAAAGATTCTTCACAGTGTATTTATTTTAAAAAATTTGCAAAACGCGATACATGATGACATCCTTAGGAGGGGAGGGGGGGTCCTTATACCTAATGCTATGTTGATAGATAACGCATCAAATAAATTGGAGGCAAATCTTTAAAAACGTTTGGCTCCCAGAAGTGATCGGTATGTAAATTATTCTTACATTTTCAGGGGCAGACAGTTGGAAATAAGCTTCAAATTAAACTCAAACAATTTTTAATCTAATCAACAATGATTTCGATCAACATATACAGCCAAAACCTAACGATAAAAGTCCAACTTTTCGGCGACATCTTGGCGCCACTGTCAAGGAAAACTAAATTAAATATGCGATCTCAAGAGTAACTAAGAATCCAGAGTCACTAATTTGCATAGGTCAGGCAAAGATCTTAGCGCGAATTGAGTCTGATTGCACGTTCAAACACGGTCGTAATTGTTTAATGAGTAACATCTCATTAAAGAGACAATCAAACATGTTATGGCATTTTTTCAACACCTTAAAACAACTCTGAAAGTCATCCGGAATCCTGCCCTCGTGTCTATTATCATAGTGTTTGTGCACTGACGAGGTCTTGCTTCTATGTCCATCAACGCGTACGAAGAGATGGCCACAGGGTGTATCCGACATAAACAGCATCGCATTGGCACATGAAGTTATACACAACGCATTGTTGATGAATGAGCTGAGGCTTTGCTTCGCTTGTCGGGAACTCCTGGGTAATCTTGCGGCTCGTAAACACTGGTTGGTCAATGGTCTGCTGTGGGTCAATGGTCTTTTAACTGTGTCTTAAAGATATCAGCTGATTCCTTGTCTTTAAAAGGTATGACAGCCCGAGTAGTGTTTTCAGTCATAGATTTTAACCGCAATGAAGACTGGTGAGCGATCCTTAAGTTTAGGAAGGCTAACATTTATATAGCGCAAACTACTATATAGATAATCGGTCGCGCTTTACAATTAGTTAAGATGAGATCGGACGTCAGAATTCATCAGGCGCATTATGCAGCCACTTCAGTTTATGTATTGATCTCACCTTCCCTCCCCAATTCACCCTAGATTAGACACTACACAAAGATAGACCACAACACCGGGCACTACGCGCCCTACTCTTTTCGAAGAGTGTGTGGGTTCTTTAACGTCCCACAATTTTTTTCACATATAAGGGCTTGTGAGACGGGACCTCCATTTATCGTCCCTATCCGAGAAGACTAGAAAATCTAACCATTTGCAGATGTTATTACAAAGGCAGCACTTTCTTCTCAGTTATTTAAATACCCTGAGTGTTGGTCCGGCCGGAGTAGAACTCTCGATCTCCCGCACAACAGTCCAGCGCTATACCAATTGAGCTAACCGGGAGGCGGTTATCAACACGACTGTGGTAATGGAGGAGCAGACCACTGTTTGTAGGTTTCACGGACACTTTAGTTTCAATGTGGGGCGCTCGGTTTAGGAGTTAAATACCGAGGAAAGGGAGCATTCCATCGTTTTCGAACTCCATAGTGAATTTGATGGCGGGGTGGGCGTGGTTGAGGGTGTTGAGGAAATCCTTTTCTGTAGACAAATCAGGCATCACAGCGAATGTGTCATCAACATATCGACGATAATAAGGTGGCAGCTTACCCTCAACGTCTAATTTCTCTTCAATAGATGACATGAATACGTTGGCTACCAAGGGCCCAAGGGGGGACCCCATCGCTACACCGTCGCTCTGTTCATACAAGGAGCCATTGAGTTGGAAAAGCTGATTCTTGGTAGCCACACTCAAAAGATCGATAAGGTCCCGCTTCGAGATGTTCAAATCGTATTCATAGCTAAACCAGTTGTTACTAACGGCTCTGTCCGCGAGACTCTTAATGGTTTCATCCAACGGTACATTCGTGAACAGCTAGGACACATCATAGGACACCAGTTAATCACCAGGTGTTATGTTGAGGTCTCGTGGTAGGTCATTCACAAGTCGAAAATATCCGTGACTGTGTGCTGATTTAGCGACAATGGTTTGAGCTTGTTGTCCAACCATTTAGCCAGAGTATAATTGTACTTCTTAGATGCTGATAGGATTTGTCGGCATTCAACTCCTAAACCGAGCGCACCACATTGAAACTAAAGTGTTCGTGAAACCAACAAACGGTGGTCTGCTCGTCCACTACCACAGTCATGTTGATGATAGGTACAAGCGCGGCCTATTGACAACTATGCTCGATTGCGCTTATTGTATTCAAATTCTCGGAGGTTTAGTCGTCGGTTTGCTTGCAATTGGAATAATGGTATTGGCATTGGAATTCCGTTGATCTCTGTTACAAGCTGCACTATCGTAACTGGACTTCAGTACCGAAGAAGACTCAAAACATTATTGTCACTGCGGACACCATTCGGTCATTTTCAGTGCAGTTATGGTCGATGTTTCTTTTTAATAAATATGTTTGGCTGGCAACTTGTAAAGAGACTCAATCTCTTATACATTAGTTTAATTGTGTCATTTTTAGACATGACTTACCGACTTTTCTTTAACCTTTACGGAATATCAGGCACATCATGGGGGTTCAAGCCTTTGAGTACTCTTTTTCTCACCGTAACCGTCACGAATTCCATATTAGTCACGGGAACAATTGCCAACAACAAAGAATTAGAAAAACTATCGAAAATAGGGAAAACTGCAGAGATAACACCGATCCTTTGTGGTCAATTTTTAATTTCTACGTTGTTGACCTATATACTGTTTTATGTCACTATTCCACTGTGCGGCACTCGTGACGATAATTACAGAGCGCTAATAACTGGCGCTTTTCCTTTGTCAGAAGTTCTTCCTAAAGCAATGGTGCAGCTAGCTTTGCAGTGGATCAGTTTTCTTCACCCCGGAAGGTCATTTGTAATGCTCAGTGCTCTTTACAACGGGTGCACGATAATCTTTCTTGTGATGCAGGCTGAACTTGGTAGCCGGAAGCTATTTCTGCTGATCTGTTCTTTCCATAGCTGTGTCCATTTGTCAGAGAGAGGTTGAGAGAAGACGTCACCAAAAATCAGACAAATTCACAAATCGCCGGCAACAGTCAAAATATCGAATTGGCTCATATTCTAGTATTAGGTAGGCCTATAGGTAAAACAAGCCACGACATATATAAAGGCTGATAGTTTCGAAAGAAACTGTTTGGAGCTGCGTCGTTGGGAGTAACGAAATAATTTGGATATATCAACAAAGTTGAAATGGTAAATTGGCCACCGTAACGATTACAAAAGCTGACGTTTCGAGCGTTAACCCTTCGTCGGAGCGAAAGACGAAGGGCTAACGCTCGAAACGTCAGCTTTTGTAATCGTTACGGTGGCCAATTTACCATTTCAACTTTGTTGATATATCCAAATTATCACGACATATATAGTTTGTTGAAAAATTCTTTTGTTTTCTAGAAAATTGAAAAAACTTAATTTATGCATAATTAGCGTCATTCTACGGTCGAATTTAGCCCATTTTTGAAGGCCTCGTTTGTACTTTTAAAAGCAGTGAAAAAAACTTACCTATTCCACGGACTTTTAGAACAATGTCTCCCCCATGTCTCCATAGAAAAGTAGAATCACTATTTAAATTTGAAATAAAATACGAATTTTTCTATCTATTTACCTAAGTATCGTTTGAAAAGTAGGGTAGCTTCAAAAAATTATTTTTATATGTGCTAAGTGAAATAAACGTTTGATATTTACACTTAGTTACATACTGGTCCGTCAGTCTGAAAGCGAGAAACTCATTAGACTTCTGACTCCAACTGACAGCTTGCGTAAGCGCCACTTGGCAAAATTTTTTTTTGCTCTATCAAACATTTTTATGGATTTGACAAACAATTACAATGTATATATGAAGTTCATATATTTAATTTTTCATATTATTTTGACAAACAATCTTGGATCGCAAATTATTTTGAGGTTTTTGGAAATATTATTTTTGAATCCAACAATTCAAGGCGTGCGCTAAAGAGAAGACACCATAAAAAGAAAACGTACACAGTCAGTGGCTTAAACGGTGGGCACGTAAATTTCGGTTTTTATTATGGCGGACGGACAAAGGAAAAGTCATTCGAAGGGCTATTACAGCAGCTTAAATGCTCTTAGTTCTGCAGATCTTGTGGAGAATAGATCGAAAAGAAGGAAAATCCCTTACTTTCAAAGATTTCTCCACAAAAGAAATTTTCCAAGGTTAAAAGGAAGTTCTGGGGGGAATATCAGATATGGCACTTAATATCAATTATAGTTTCCTTCAAATTTCCTCTGTTTTTTCGATGTTTAGCTGATTATTTTGTACGGCGGCTTTTTTATCTTTAGGTACCTCATATATGGTAATTAAAATGTGTTAAAACAAAATGGCGGGCGAAGTAAAAAGAAAACAAACCGCTGGAAGGAGCATTTTTGCCTAAGTGATGGCTTCATTTCCTCGCATCTCGCAATTCTGAAAAATGCCACTTTATAAATTGAAAAGGCACCGTGTTAGGGGATGTTTTTGGAGCGAAAAAACGTTTGTTTTGCGAGTTAAATTTCTTATCTTTCGGATATGATGATGGGGAACCGAATCGGTGCAACCGTTTCCTCGTAGCAGGCTAAAGAAACCATGAAGGTGAGCGCACTTTTAAGGGATAAGAGAAAGGGGAAAGTGTGGCTATTATATTAGGTTATTGGAATGAAAACACACCGTCGAAAACCAGTTTTTTCTCACTTTTCTTTCGATTGAAATACGGTTCCAACTTGAATCTATCTATTTTGATGATAGGGAACGTTGAGTTTCTAGCAGTAATAGCACAAAATGCAAAATATTTTTATTTCCCCATTATTTCCTTTATTCTTCGCAGCCGTGTTTAACCCGCATTTCCACGCTTAGCGCATGCTCGCGGCCATTTTGGTAGCCATCTTGTCTAGGATTTCTGGTCATGCGCGTTACTGAGCTTGTTCGCGCGCGTCGATCAGTACCGCTTGCGCCTAACACAGCCTTCCACTCTATGTGACTTTTTTTTATTTATTCATTGTCGAGAAGAGGAAGATTTTATTTTGAATCAATAGCGCAATGAATATTTGAAAGTCGATGGTGAGCAAGGCGTGTAAGAAAAATTCATATTGCTATCATCTCTCTTTTTCACGTATGAGGTGACTAGAATTGACGGCTGACTTCTTATAGGAGTATGAAATCATAACTTACATTTCAGTTAATATCTCATCCAAGGGGACACTCTGTTATTGGGCATGTACGAGTGATTATTGCCCAACAGGGTATGATTTTTCGGGGACTTAAGTGTAAAACAGGGTATAAAAGTTTATTTTCATCTTCTTAAATCTGATAACAGTGTCTCTGTGACCCTTCCTGTTCTCGAATTGTTTAAAAGAGTTAAATATTGTGAGTGCGCAGTTCACATGATCGATTTTCCTTTTAAATTTTTATCTGCTGGTTACGATTCAAATTCTGATTCGTTTAAATCCTGAAACTGATGGAAAAAATAGTGAGTTTCAACGTGACTTTCTCGGTGATGGCAACCGACATCCGTTAGTAATCTTTTGTTCCCAGAACACAAATGTTTTTAAATAAGTGGAGAAATCTACGGCATGGAATTCAATTGTTTTCTAGTTCCATTTAGCTGTCTTTTATCTTTTGAAATGGCAAGACACTCTTTATTTGGATTTGGATTCATTAATAGGTTCATATCATATCATTGAAGTTGAAACTTGACTCTTTATTAGCCACTGAAAGCTGAAAACAAAACGTTTCAGCCGGCGATGATTTTACTCGGTCAAGGAAAATATTGAATTCGTGAAAATATCCGAAAGCATCAAGCAATTGAAGTATGAATATATTTTTAAAATGTTTGAGTTAAATTTGAGGCCACCAAACTACTTTGCGCTTTTTTTCTCCATGCTCAGCTCTCTTTCATTTGACTGCAAATTCAAAGTGATTGTTTTTAACAATCACGAAAAAAAGCTAGGATATTGAACCCTATGATCCTATTTCCTTTCTTCGTCGGATTGATGAGATAACACAATTTTTTTGGTATTAAGCAGGCTGCTACGTAAACAGCAGGTGATTTTATTCTTGTCTTTGCAATTCTCTCGCGCGTTTTAACTACACCTTTAATCACACGTGTTACATCTTATAAAAAAGTGAACAAAACAATTTTTTTGATCGTTGATTGCGATCGGAAATAATGGATACATAGGATTTATCAAAACTCGCTGAAAAATCATTTGATTCTCATTTCATAAGGAACAATTACTAAAAGACTTCCTCATGAACGTTTACTCTTAAAACTACACCCAAAAAATGCCTCTTAGTTGATTAATATGAAAAATTTTTTGTTTGAGATTATGGTTTTACGTTATATTTGCACTAATGATTGAATGGACACAGTTTGTGGGTATAAAATCAATTAAGTTTTTGACATTTTATGCAGAATAGAGGCGGGGACCTCTTGTAGCCCACTACCACGTGTTTATCTAAAGTTTAATATAGGAATAAATTACCATCAAGACTCAAACATGTAGGCATCTGTGATTGTATTATTGTTATTACACACGTCAGATGAAACTCATTTCTTTCTTCTAATGAAATATCCAACGAGCTCCCTAAAACAACTTATGACTTTAGAAGTCAGTGTTTAAAGTATTTCAAATACGATTGCAACGCAATAGAAATCTATCTCCATGTACGGCAAAGTGCTTGCCTGATTGTCTGCTTTACTGCTTGTCTTACTTCACTGATCTTCCAGCAGTAAAGAAACGGGTTTAACGTCGAATTAAAGTAAAGTAAGAAAATCGCTACTTTCCTAATGTCCAATAAGTGCAATGAATACCTTTTACTATGGCTGAGCACAATTTCCATCACAAAAAATGGTGCATACCAAACGACTAATGCTAACTGCACCCACAGTGCACTGTACACTGCCTTTCTGTATCGCACCATGTGCAGTGCATTTGGTTGGCTCGGCTGTTGTTGAGAATGATCTTGTACTGGAGCTTGATGGTGACTAAGAACGCAAAAGATTTTTGTGTATGAGATGATTGAGATAACCAGGCAAATTGGAATAAATATGAGGCTGCACAAAACGGTTATACGGTAATCAAAAATGAAAGATACAGAAGCAACAAGAGCTAAAACCCAAATGGCTACTACAACGATGAATGTGCGCTTCAAAGTTACAATTTGTTTGTATCTCAGCCCTAACAACAGTGCGAGGAGTCTGTCCACGCTTATGGCCGTCATCGTCAATAAAGACACTCTACATAATGCATAACTTGTGATGACGGTCGCGTTATTTACGTAACGGAAAATCAAGTCTTCGAGAGTCCAGGTACCCAAGAAGTTCAAGGTAGGACAGAGAGGCTGGGCAACAAGACCAACCAACAGATCAGTTGTAGCCAGAGAACGATACAAGAATTTGGACGGCGGGTGGAGGGAAGACTCCTTGTGAAGAGCAACAAGGATGAGAGAATTCCCAAGAAATGTTGTGACGGATAAAATAATGTGCACCGCTGTAAAACAAAATCGATCGTTAATACAACTCATCCACCGAAGGGTGCATAAAGCTAATACTTCAAAACTAAACTGTGTTTTACCTCCTATTAAATTTGCTGTCGCCATCACCTCGCAGCTCAATAAACGGTTGAATCCTTTTTCTTAAAAGTTACCTGTTATTGCAACGAGATATATTTCATCTTAACGAATCAGCTCGGCAACAAGCTCTTTAATCGTACTTTCCCGGCAGTATCTCCTTAGAAACTTCCTCAAATACGTCACAGAGTTACCGTGTCCTGCATTAATTATCATTAATTCTGAAATGTGACTTGCGGTAAAAAAAAAAACATTTTTTGGAAAAAGCGTAGCTGCTAAAGAAATAAGTATGCATAAGAAGTAAGTTCTATAATATTCCCCTTTTTTTCCTTGCACAAATTCCTTGGAAGAAAGCGATCGGTTATTAAGAGCATTAAAATGGAAACTTCCTTAGCAACGTCCTCTAACATAAATGTGGACACGAGCTCACTGTTCTGTCACAAGATAAGTCAGTTTCCTATCGGAAGTTTCGCAGAATGCCTTGTGTTAATTATCACTCTTTATTCTGTCTTACTAATAAGTAATTCTGTGGTACATCAGCTCGTATGCTAAAAAAGGATCCAACTTTTTTTTAAATCCAGACCACAATAAACGATAAAAATATATTAAGGTAAAATTTCTATCACTCGATTATGTGCGCGCGCCTCAACGGATTTACCCAGACATCTTTGTAGGTCCTTCAATTGTCTTGGCGGAAACACAAATTACGTCTGATCTTTGAAATGTCCTTAGGACATTTATTTCAGATGGTAGACAGATAAAATCTATGTTTAAATGATGTTTAAAGCTATTTACACTATTCCTCATTAAAAAATCATTTCATTTCATACACGTGTCTGACATAAATTTTCCGAAGAGAAAATCAATAGTAACCAGCATCGTCATAGTTTTATTTTAAACTCTGTCTTTGACACACTAGGATCACCAAAAATTTACATCAAGAGCGGGGAACTCTATTTGGAACAGGGCGATTGAGATAATTACACAAAACGGTGAGCCTATGGTCATCAAACACACTTAACATGATGTCGCGCTTAACGATAACTGAAGATTAAATTGTTCGGAAAAAAGTCGCATGGAGAGGCTGAACGGCTGTTGGAGTGAAGATTCCTTGTTAAGGTCATCAAGGATGGATAGATAGTTTATTTGAAAAACATTGCAACTAAAGGTTGAATTACGCATTCATTTACAATATTAAGAAATATATATAAGAAATGGTAACATATTTTTAAAATATTAGAAATTAGGTAACATACAATAAAGTCAGCTTATACAAAGCGAGCGTGAATGATGAAAGATAAAACTATCACGGCACCTGTTCGTACGGACCATAGGTAAATTGATAGCGCGCTTTTTCCTTAAGTCCACTCTAGATACATTCCTAGGTGGCAGTAGCTTATGCAGCTGGTGACCTGGTACAAGAACGTTAGAAAAGAGCTTGTTGGCAATATTCTCGCGCCCCTCATGCAGCGAGATAAGCCCAGTGCACGCTAGCGCTTCGTCATATTCTTTACCAGGGAAAATTATACGTAATGCGCGCTTCTGGCATCTTTCTAAATCAACTGATAGCTAATGGGGTAGGCTGCTGTGAAAAAGCGCGCATGCGTATTCCATAACAGATCTCATACATGTAAGATAGAATAAAACGAGTTCCTTTGACTTAACCTGGGCGCGCTTTAATTGGCGTAGGAAGTAAAGCCTGACTCACCCCCCCACCCCCCTTATTACAATTTTCATGATTTTCCTTATTACAATTTTCATGATTCTCCTCTATAAAGAATTTGAAGCATAAAAGTTTGAGATAAAGCAAAACAGCAAAAGTATTTTATAACTGTACGAATACTGAGCTTGTTTAAATAATATTTTTGCTTTGATACATATATTCTACATTTTGCCGATGCAATATAAATAATGAAAACTATCAGAAAACTGTACCCAGCGTCACCAGTGTAGCCAATTTCAAAAGAAGAGAAGAGGGGAGGTGAGAGGGGGCGAATTAGATAAAGAATGCACTCAATTTTCTTTAGTTCCCCCCTTCCCTCTTACACTCTGTTTGCAACGACTGTACCCCCTCCGTTCTCCCTGAAAACCATTTCATCCCCCTCGCCCCCCAAATCTTCCTACCCTCCCTTGATGATAAACAACTACTTTGAGAGTTTGACATATAGAGGGCTTCAGCAGTTTCAGCCTAACATTCAAAGACTAAATTATACTAAGTAATAAGTTCTCACTAAAACATTTCGTGATAAAAACGAGCGATAAAAAACATGAACGACGTTTCGACCGCTCCACGGTCATTTTCAAGTTAGAGTTCATGAGTAAATTTCCGCATATATACGATTTCTGAAACAATGGAATGAAGGTGAAAGCTAAGTATTTACATATAAATAGTAGAGCTAATAACTAATAACAAGGTGCAAAAATGAAGTGTAAATAAGTGATGAAAAGGATAAAAATTAATTAATAAGAAGTGTTAAGCAAACAGCTTCGCGCGAATAGAATCGCACTGTTTGTTTAGTTTTGGCTTAAGGTCCCTTATAAAAACATTTCGAAAATCAAGCAATCGAACGTATTTGAGCGTTTCCTCAGGACCCTAAAGTTCTTTGCGATTTCACATAGTTCGATTCCATGTTCTCTTACATGGTTGCCGATTAGCTATCGTTTATGTTCCTCCACACGTTGATGTAGGTGTCGGCTTGTAAAGCCGACATAATCTGTATCGCACAGATCACACTTAAATTATACTAGTTCAATTATTGCGATATTTTCCTCCGGTTCATATGTGTGAAACGCGTGAAATCAAAATTTTTAGATATGAAGAACAAAGTGCTAGGTGTTCGTTAAATTACAGACTCTAACTGAAGAGTAATACAATTTATAGAGCCAAACCGGGTAAAACCAAAGTCCAAAGTAATGCTGAATAAACGCATAATAATAATAATAATAATAATAACACCTTTATTTAGCCACAATAATGTTTAAAGCTGAACAGCTTATGAGGTCGTGTGTAAATCTAAATAAACTCTAAATTAAATAAATTCAAGATGATGGTTTTTTGAGGAGAGGGGAAAACCGGAGTACCCGGAGAAAAACCTCTCGGAGCAGAGTAAAGGACCAACAAACTCAATCCACTTATGACGCCGGGTTCGGGAATCGAACCCGAGACACATTGGTGGAAGGCGAGCGCCCTCACCACTGCGCCAACCATGCTCTCTCTTCCTATTAAAAATATTTGTTTTTATTATGTAAATGTGCTTCGTAGAGTACAAATACCGCGCGTTATTTGTACTCCAGAAACATCCGCGAAATTCGCCCGCTCTGAAATAAGAATTTGGCCTGTTGGACAATAAATCTCTTACTACACAACAAAACGTTTAATATCGCCGAGTGTTGTTACTCGTTGTTTGTACTTTGACTCACCCTACGGGCTCGTCAAAATACGGCACAACTCGTAAAAATACCTAGCGGCGATACTACACAACAAAATGTCTAATAAGATATATCTACTGATATGAGCAAAGTCTTTAAAAATCTTTGTAGAAAGTGGCGTGACCAATCTTAATTAGAAAGTTAAATTACTACAATATTTTTCCTCCGGTTCATAAATCAAAATTTTCAGATATAGCGATGAAAGTGTTAGGTGTTCTTTAAAATACAAACTGTGTTTGACGAGATAGTCCTTAACCCCACCCATAGACTCCACAGCCTCCTCCCCCAAAGGAAGAGTTGTAGATACGCACTGAGGCGCAAAAGTGATTTCACTCTCCCCATATGCAAAACCGAGCGCTTGAGGAACAGTTTTATTTTTAGCCAAATTTATAAGATGTAGATAATTTTACTTCTTTCTTCATGACGAAGTTGTAATATTTTGTACTTCTTTCTTTACCATCTGCATTTGTAAATATTCCGTAATTCAGCCTAAGGCTGCAAGGTGTTTATAATAAAGTATCTATCTATGTATCTAACTGAAGGATAATGCAATGTTGCATGATAGAGCCAAATTGGGTAAAGCAAAGTCCAAAGTAATGCTGAATAAACGCTCTCTCTTTCTATTAAAAATATATGTTTGTACCGTCTTTAAAAATCCCCTTAGAAAGTGGCGGGAAAAATTTCTGTTCTCTTAGACCAAGGAAAGGGCCATGTAAGCCTCATTTTTAGTGGGAAATATATTATAACTTTACACATGCCGTAGAGAAAAAAGAAAGAAATAACAATCAAGCGCCATTTATGGTGACTAAGGCTCAGAGCCTTACTGATGATTGGTACTAAGAATATGGATTGAGTGTTTTGATCGCCGGCTTAGGCTCTACGGCTTTCTTTTTTTGTGGGGGTGGGGGGAGGGAATTTGCGAGATTCTCGTAACTGATCAACATTCTAAAATTCATGAGACAAGAAAAATGTTTTTCTATTAAGCAAGCTGCTTTGCTTACGACAGGTGATTGTATTCTTGTTTTTCCGATTCTCTTGCGCGTTGAACCACACTCCTTTGATCACGCGTGTTACGTCTTAAACGAAAGTGAATAGAACTGTTTGTAATTATTGAACGCAATCGGAAATGGTAGCTACCTAGGATTGCTCAAAACTCTCTGAGCAATTATCTGATTCTCATTTTATAAGCAACATTTACTAAAATACTTTCCCATGAGCACTTATTCTTAAAACTACGCCTACTAAGTTAATTGATTAAGATGACAACTTTTTTGTTTAAGTTCAGTTGTACCTTATATTTACATATTCACTAATTAAATGGAGACAGTTTGTAGGTAAAAGAAGAAATAACTTCGTAACATTTTATGCAGAATTGAGCCTAAAGCTAAATTCAGGAATCAACTACCATTAAGACTCAAACATACAGACATCTGTAGTATTCTTATTCTACACCGTAAGAGGATACTCCAACTTCTTAAGAAGAAAATCAGTCATAACCGAATTTTGAAAAAACGAGAGACTGAAAAAAACTCTGTAATACACCAATCAGTTCGAAGTTTTAACCCCCCTACCCCCGTGCAACGCACGGGCATTTGTCTGTCGTCCAACGGCTCTCCTTTGTACCACATATTTTTAAACATATCTTTCTTTTCTACATCATGCGTGCATATCTTTTGTTTTGTTTCTGTTTAATTATGTACTGTCGTATTTCTGATAAGTGCATTATGTTTCGATTCCCCGTATTCCATATGGAAATAAGCATAACAGAAACAGCTTGTGCCCTAAGCAAATGTCCTACGAGCTTTTGAAGAAACCCATGACTTTAAAAGTCAACTTTTAAAGTATTTCAAATGCGACTGCTACGCAAAAGGGATCTATCTCCGTGTGCAGCAAAGTGCTTGCCTGACTGTCTGCTGTACTGCTTTTCTTACTTCACTGATCTTCTACCAGTAAAGAAACGGGTTTAACGTCGAGTTGAAATAAAGTAAGATAACTCCATTCCCATCCAACTAAATTCACATCTAACTTACGATGAACACATAATTTAGACCGCATCCTCATGCGTGTCCCGCCTTGGCCAAACAAACCGCGTTAAGCATGCTTTAGATAAAAGTACACTCCTTTTGAGTATAAACTCTTTAGTTTTTAGTAAATTATTTTATTCTTCTAATGTATGGACAAATACATCGAAATGTAATATTAACAAACTGCAGGCTGTGCAAGACTTTGCCTGCCGCATTGTGAGCGGAGCGTGTAAGTACGATCATATTACGCCCATTCGTAAAGAGCTTAACTGGCTATCTGTGGCAAACCAGCTATATTATCAAAGTGCTACAATGGCCTTTAAATGTATGACGGGCCACGCCCCTAAATACATGTTCTCAAAGTTCTAAAAGCGAGCAGAGGTGAGCGGTCGTAACACAAGAAACTCACAATTGTTGAATATTCCACTTTTTAAAACAGCTAGCGGCCAAAGAACTTTTAATTATAGAATAGTTAACTTATGGAATTCTTTAGATCACTCTCTTAAACTGTGCGATTCAGTCACTGTCTTCAAAAATCGCCTGAAAACCAATCTACTCAAAGAAATGTAATTTTCTACTTAAATATTTTTATGACAACGAGAGTTCGAATTATTCCGACAATTCAATCACAATTAACGAGCACGAGCACGCACCTGCAATGGTGGTAGAAGGTCACACTGAGCGCGCACCCGCACTAGCCTAACCAGCTTGCACAGGGCCGGTAATTGAAACATCAGAAAACACACGGCAGGCTGAAGCCACCACTGCTAGCAATGAGGTTGTTGTAGAACCAGGGATAAGAGCGCAAGAGCCACAACCGCGTTATCCAACACGGGAGCGTAGACCACGTGTACGCTTGGGTTTTGATGAGTAGATATCTTTTGAGACCACTCCCCAAAATAAGTGTGAGGGAATGTAGTGCTTTAGTTAATCATTTACCTTAGCTAATTAATATTCTTATGCTGTACGTATACATGCTGTACATAGGTGATCTGTTAATCTTGAATGTAATCACGTGATACCCGTATCCACATTTAGGTATGATTCCTGTGATAGTTGAGTTGAATAAAGACTTGTGCATGACTAGAGCTCTGCGTCCATGAGTATAACTCTCTATCGTAATATTATCGAACCCAAGAACTCGACAATTAATGATAAACTAAAACACTACAGTTTTCAATACTGAAAGTATAGTTTTCACGCAGTACCGTGACACATTTTTAGCAGTTGGAGAGTTTAAAAATGCATTCTGGCACATGTGATGTTTTCATCTCCTCGTGTTTCAAGACTAGGTTTCGAACCATCGCCAATTTTTCGTGCTCTTTCTAAATCACAAATGATTGAAACTAAAATGCATCTTAGCATTTTCGTGAAGACTTCCTCTCAGAATTAACTTCGGATGAAATATCTAGCTACTTATTCGGCAATACCAACGGGAAAGTCCGACATTTCAATTCCTGATCATCTGTACATGATTTCGTCCAAAGTTTCCATGGCGTGGTTCATTTTAAATCTAGCGGAAAGTCTGTGTCTCCATCTGACGGAAAAGTTTACCTCTACCGCTTTTCATCGCTATCATGGACAGAGTGAAAGCTGCTTTCTTCTTTCACAATGGTGTGATCCACCATCCTTGGAGGACCATGACAACATGGCTTGAAAGAGATCTCGATCCATAAAATGGTGGAAGTCGCTATGGAAGGCTGTGAAATATGTCTTTCGTATTCAAAGTCTCGGAGGTTTAGTCGTCGGTTTGTTTGCAATTGGAATTGTGGTATTGGAATTGAATTTCGTTGATTTGTGTTACGAGCTGCAAAATCATAACTGGACTTCAGTACCGAAGAGGATTCAGAACATTATTGTCACAGCGAACACAATTTGGTCATTTCCATTGCTGTTATGGAAATCATGAATTGAAGCTAACGATAACAACCTAGCTAACGGTACAAAATGACGATATAATAATACACTCAACTCTTAGATTCCAAAATGGCGGAAGATGGTCGAACTGCTTAATACCACGAGTCTGCCATCGTCCAAACTCGTTTTACCACAATTGTTAGTTCTCCTATGCTCATAAACGAGTAGCAAATGGGAACTGCGTTCCACCAAAAAGAATAATAAATAAAAAGAAATGAAACTTCTATCGGAAAACCGGAGAGGCCCAAAAGTCCAAAAGTTCCAAAGGAAAGGTCCAAAAGTTGTCAGTTCCAGGTCCCACCGTCAACGTTGAAAACACTTCAAACTTCTGGTTTCTCACCCTTTGGTGGAAGAAAGACAATTCTTTTCGGTGGAAACGTATACAACGCAGTACACAATGTTTCGACACATTTGCCACTCGTTTATGAGTGCAGGAGAACTAACAATTGTGGTAAAACGAGTTTGGACGATGGCAGACTACACAGGCATTAAACAGATCGACCATCTTCCGCCATTTTGGAATTTAAGAGGTCAGTGTATTATTATATCGTAATTTTGTATCGTTAGGTTGTTATCGTTAGCTTCAGTTCATGATTTCCAGTGAATTTAAGAGGGGGTCAGTAGGGGGTCAGTTGATCCGGGGTCAGTGTTTTGTCCTAGCCCATAAGGTTTTTATCCCTGCTTTAGTTTCAAGCTGCCATCCATTTCCCATGACGAAATTTTTTACAATAACACTTTTCGTAGGTTAGCAGAGGGCGTCTGTTTTTCTTTGCAGATTCGAACACATTTAAGTTTTAAGAAAGTTCTAGGGTAAAATGGAGCTTCATAATGGACTTGAAAGAGGACAATTCAATCATTTATACCGGTACGTCAATTGTTCTCAGTTTTTTTCTTGTTATTACGTCTCTTTTTCTCCTGATCTCCATCATGGAAGCATTAGCAGTGGGTGCAAATGGGGTTAACAGTTAACTGACAATTGGCCCAAAAAATAGTAGTTCACTGATATTTGGCCAAAAAATTAGTAGCTAACTGATAAATGAAAAGTTAACAGTTTAGTGACATTGTATTATTATACTGAATGCGATTTTTTTTGTTAATAAAAGCGAAAAAATTTTTTCCTAGCAGCGAAGCTATTTCGTGACATTTACGGCCTCTCCCGCCGCGTGACCCTGTGACATCATACCTTAATCTCCGCGATGGCTTCGAATGGCGTGGTGAAAGTTATTCTGACTTTTTATCGAGGTGATGACCAAGGATCGGCATTCAAACGACACAGAGGTCGCGTACCGTTTGACATGGATAAGCACAATACAACGGAGAAAGCTTGTTAATCGACTTCATGGGAACTAATATAGAGAACAAGTGGAAAACTTCGGACTCGGCGTGTTTGATTTAAAGCTGTTCAGATTAGAAAAGATTGAAGGAAAGGCTGAAAAATTTGCAATTGTAACAAAGGCTCAGCCAGAAATGGAGCTTCCCACTTTGTTGGGAAGAACAATGAGTGAGCTAAATGGTACGTATTTTTTTCGTCCTTTTGTTTAGACTCTTGTCGAGCAAGCGAGCGCGGGTTGGCCACACGAGCCCTTTTACATTATATGAGTAAGATTTCTGATTACAGTAAAACCTGTATTAAGCGAACCGATAAGGCGTCATTCAAGTCTTCCTGTTTCCTTGATTTAAACGTGATCTTCATGAAAGTCGCCTCGATGGATAAGGTAGAGTTAATAAACATGGCTGTGGTATTTGTTTTTTGCTGAGTTCCGTAGTTTTCTGTAAATTGTCCGCCAAAGTTGTCTCAAAGTAGTGTTGAAAAGTTTCACGACAGGCCTTCGATCGAGTGAAATTTAATTTCCATAAAACTCTGAAAAATAAAGAGATCCGATCAAACGGATTGTGGCTTTAGCATAGTTACACAAATGTTTTACAACACACAAGAAATGAGCGAAATCTGTGTCTCAAGCAAAATCGACCGGACCGCTCTTACAGACACACTCTCTTAAAAGGGAAATCGATCATGCATGTGGACTGCGCACTCATAACATTTACACACTTCGAGAACAGAAAGGGTCACAGAGACACTGTTATTTGATTTAAGAAGATAAAAATAAACTTTTTTATTATCTAACAACACTCCGTGGAGTAAAAACAACGCCTTAGACGAGTACAAATATCTCGTGGTATTTATACTCCAGAGAACCGGTTAGACAGGTTTTTTCGCATTGCGAGCGAAGAATTGGATTGAAGAAAGGAAAAAAAATGGCGGACAATTTGAATCATATTTCTGAGAACGAAGAGCCGGAATGGTTGGCAAATATAGATACAAGTCTATTGAATGAATGGAACGAAGAAAAACAACTAGACAACCAGGAAATTTCTTCATTTACTGAAGAAAATTGAAACACGACAACGCGCCAATTCCGTTCCGCTTCGCACACTTCTCCCTCGCACTCCTCGTAAATAAATATCCGCCAAATTCGCCCGCACTGACATAACAATTTGGCGTGTTGGATAACAAATAACTTATTAGACGTTTTGTTGTGTAGTATCGCTGAGTATTTTTACGAGTTGTGCCGTATTTTGACCCGTAGGGAGAGTCAAAATACAAATAACGATACTACACAACGAAACGCCTAATAAGATATATATACCCTGTTTTAGACTTAAGTCCCCAAAAAATCACACCCTGTTGGGCGATAAACACCCGTTCATGCCCAATAACGGAGTGTCCCCTTGGATGAGATGTTAGAGAGATTAAGCACCACGTATTTTTTCCCGCGAACGGCAGAGAGGGTCACGTGACCTGACATTTCCCACGTTTGCCGTTTGCCGGCCGCCGTTTCTACTCGAGGAGGACATTTTTCCCTTTTGTAGGGAACGCGAAAACGTGAGTATTTGCAACCCATTTTTACCGACTATTTCTAAATTTTGATCACTTGCTCCTATAGCTAAACTTCGTTTATCATCTTACTTCTATATGAACTGCTTGTAAAGCTAATAGAATTCAAATTCAAGCGGAAAATACATTACTTCTTTGTATCCCTTATTTCTAGTCGTAGTGAATGGCGACCGAGAACATTTTTCCTGCCTTGTCGTCGGGAAGCTTAAACAGACAAACACCGCGGACGGAACGGCAAATGACAAACGGCTAGCCGACGTTCAGCGTTCGCCGTTTTCGCGATGCTTAATCTAACTATTAACTAAAATGTACGTTATGACATACGTGAAAAAAAAAGAGATGATAGTAATATGATTTTTTCTTACACGCCTTGCTCACTATCGACCTCAAATCAAATATTTTCTGCACTATAAAATCAAGTTAAAATCCTATTTTCAACAAGGTTGTGTTAGGCGCAAGCGATACTGATCCACAGCTGCTATACTACCTTGCTGAGACTGACTGAAGACTGGAAAATGGAACTAGATTCAAACAAAATTGTTGGAACAACATTAATTGACCTCAGCAAAGCCTTTGATCGCCTCCCTCACAATCTACTACTTGAAAAGCTTGCAGCGTACGGTGTCGGCCTAGAAAGCCTTGAGCTACCGGCAAACTATCTGAAAAACAGAACACAATGTGTTAGGCTAAATGTCATTCGTTCACGCACCGGAAAGATAAGGTCAGGTGTTCCACAAGGGTCTGTATTAGGCCCGTAGCTATTCAACATTTTTACAAACGACTTGTTCTACAACATTAAAAAAGCCAAACTATCCGTTTATGCAGACGACAAACAACTTTACTGTAGTAACGCAAACGCGAGAATTGTACAGAGGATCCTAAATTCTAAACTAGCTGTAGTTTCAAGCTGGATCAAGGACAACGGCCTACTTCTAAATGCTAAGAAATGTGAATCCTTGGTCTTCACTAAATCAAACCTCCAACGTAACCAAGCAAAGAAAGACGAAATCAGCTTCATGATTGATGGAACATCTATACAACCCTCTACCACCTGCAAACTCTTGGGCGTGCTTATAGATGACCGGCTGAATTTCAACAATCACGTAGCTCCACTATGCAAGAAGATTAGCAAGCAAATTGCAATCATATGCCGGTTTAGAAAACTTCTTAGCTTTCAAACCAACATTCTTTCTCACTTTACCTATTGTTCCACAGCGTGGATGCACTGTGGAAAAACAACATTGGCTGAACTTGAAAAAATCAACGAGCGTGCTTTAAGATCAGTCCTTAACAACAGCACTAGTACCTATAGTACTCTACTTGCGGTAAATGGTTTGAACCCGGGGGTAACATGTGAAGGTGTAGTCTGATCGTCCGGGTGAGTGTAGTCCTGAGAAGGACTGTTGTCGGTGGCAGTGACTGACGTTTTGACAACCTGTGCGGAAGTCATCATCAGAGTCAAGTGAATGATTGTTGTCAGTAGAATGTTTTTATTCCAGTTCGTGTGAAATGATCGGTTGGTTTTGCCGTGATGTTATTGGCTGTAAGACTCAAGTGACGTAAGTCGGTCGTGATTGGTCTGTTCGGTCTGACCCACTACCGCTACCGACAGACGACATCATGGACTTGCTAAACATTTGCCTAACGTCTACTTACTTTCAGTACAACGGTAAACACTACAAACAGTTACACGGCACTGCCATGGGGTCTCCAGTTTCTGTTGTTATAGCAGAAATTGTGATGCAGAACATCGAGGAACGCGCCCTTTCGACTTGCCGACAAACGATACCGCTTTGGTTACGTTACGTTGACGACACATTCACCGCCGTTCGACACGACGAAATTGACGCATTCCACAACCACCTTAACGAACAAAACACTGACATACAGTTTACCAGAGAAGTCGAAGAAAATGGCAAACTTCCTTTTCTAGACTGCCTGGTAAGCCACAACGACAACTCATTACGAACGACAGTTTACAGGAAACCGACACACACCGACAGATTACTAGACGAGTCATCCTACAACCCTACATCACACAAAGCCACAACTATCAGAACTCTAACACGACGCGCACAACTAGTATGTGACTCGACAGACAGCTTATCCGACGAGAACAAATACCTTCACCGTGTTTTTACGAAGAACAACTACAACAACGACTTCATCCGACGAAACACTCACCGACCCACTACCACTACCGAAACAAACGACACCGCAACCCCTACGACTACAGCAACCATACCGTACATAAAAGGCATGTCTGAAAACATCTCGCGCATCTTACTACCCTTCAATATCCGCGTCGCCCACAAACCCATCACCACACTACGTCAGTTACTAACCAACGTTAAAGACAAAGACGAACCGAGGAACAGACAGGGAACGATTTATAAGATCAATTGTTCCGACTGCCAAGCCTCCACATCGGTGAGACTGGCAGAAACCTCACAACAAGACTGACTGAACACAGACGGGCGACGAGGAAAGGTGATGTCAGCAATCACATTGCTGAACACCATCGACTTACCAACCACAACATTGACTGGGACTCTGCGCAATGCCTAACCTACAGCACTGACTATTTTCAACGACTGACTCTGGAAAGCTGGTTTACTAACTTAGAACAGACTCCCCTAAACAGATGTCAACAACTACCCGCCCCATACAAACGACTCATTCACGACATAAACATCACAAACGACCGAAAAAGAACAACCTAACTTTACCGACAGACCGAAACAGACCAATCACGAACGACTTACGTCACTTGAGTCTTACAGCCAATAACATCACGGCAAAACCAACCGATCATTTCACACGAACTGGAATAAAAACATTCTACTGACAACAATCATTCACTTGACTCTGATGATGACTTCCGCACAGGTTGTCGAAACGTCAGTCACTGCCACCGACAACAGTCCTTCTCAGGACTACACTCACCCGGACGATCAGACTACACCTTCACACAGTACTCTACTTGAAACGGTAAATATGCCCACATTGCACAAAAGAAGAGTCCAGGATATGTGCATTCTTATTTATAAAGTTATTTACGGGACAACATCAAATCCACTTCGTACTCTGCTGACGCTTAGAAACAACTCACACAACCTACGTGGCGAACTGATTCTTGTACAACCCAGAGTCAACACTACCAAGCATGGGCTAAATACTTTCAGGTACTTTGGTCCAAAAATTTGGAACTCTTTAAATAATGACTTAAGACCTTCACGAACACTACAAGAGTTTGTAACACGCATCAGGAAAATTACTTTTGACGTATGTAATTGTACCCTTTGTAGCTCTTAGACTTAATGTAATTTTTACTCTGGATGTAGTTTTAGTAGCCTATCTTTTCAGTAGCATGTATATAGTTATACTAGTGTATTTAATAATGTTATTAATTGGTTGATTAATCAATTAATTAATTAGTTAACCTTATATTTACTTATTATCTCTGAATTTTTTTGTAACTTTTTAGTATTATCATTCATTTATTTTCTACTCGATTCATTAGCTATCTAAGCTAGGTGCCTGACAAGCTCCATAAATCTCGAATATAAATAAATCTACATCTACATCATGATCGACGCACGCGAAGAAGCTCAGTAACCCTTGTCTTCTCTCTTGTGCATGCCTTGAATTGTTGGACCAAAAAAATAAATTTTCTAAAGCCCCAAACTAACTTACGATCCAAGATTATTTGTGAAATCTAGAAAAATGTTTGAAATCGAAAAAAAATTCATTGCCAATTTCCGGCGCGTGCGTCAGCTGTCAGTTGGAGTCAGACCTAATGAGTTTCCCGCTGTTCAAACTGACGGACAAAAGTATACAATGTATATATGAAGTTCATATATTTTGAACTGCGGTATTAGATACGTATGATGCACGATCATCGCAGTAGAGAGCGCTATTTATGCAATAGCGAAAATCAGACCTGAAAAAAATAGTCAGGCCTGTACGGGATTCGAGCCACTGACCTCTGCGATACTAGTGCACCGCTCTACCAATTGAGCTAACAAGCCAACTGGGAGCAGGCCGTTAAGTTGATTCGTAATAAACCCGTGGTGATAAATCGGATACGGTGAATATATGAAGTATCTATAACCGCAGTTAGAGAACGCATAAATAGCGCTCTCTACTGCGAGGATCGTGCATCATACGTATCTAATACCGCAGTTCAAAATATATGAACTTCATATATACCGTATTTCTTCACCTATAAGCCGATCTCGGCTATAAGCCGAGACCCTGACTTTCAGGGTCTTTACGCTACACTCAAGCTGCCCAAAAAAAAAGGTAAAACCATCGGCTATAAGCCGAGAGCGAAATTATTGATTGTAACTGGCCATTTGAGCAAGCGAACCTCACGGAAAACATAAGAAATTGACTCACTAAACACAAAACCTAATGAATTACAATAAACACAAAAGAAAAAAAGCGAACCAATCAAGAGATATGAATATCAATTGATCCAACGAACTGTATAAATACTACCACGCGACAACAGATTAACCACAACAACAATAATAATCTCAGTTAAACGTTTCAAAGTATCAATCTATCGAGTATACCTTTCGTCGCTGTCACTTTTTATCATCATGCCTAAAGCACGCCGTTCCTCGTATAGTATGGCTTTCAAGATAAAAGTTATCGCGGAAGCTGAAGCGGTAGAAAACAACTCGGAAATCGCTCGAGAATATGGACTAAGCGAGTCCATGGTACGACGCTGGAGAAGAGACCAGGCGACTATTCTTTCCGGAGAGCTGAAGATGTCTGCAAAACGTGCGACGATGGGCCGTTTCACTCCGAAATATCCCGAACTAGACCAGCAAGTGATGGAGTGGTTTTCACAGCAAAGAGAACAAGGTTGGTATTTACTTTTCTGTCTAAAATTTTAAGAGTTTTTGAAGAGTTGAATGATATCGTCTTTCAGTGCGTGGGAAACAGAGACTTTGATTGGTCAGAAATATGTTGTTGTCATGACAATTTCATAACATGTCACGAAAAGAGTGCTGCAGTCACGAATCTACGGTTATCTCGCAGCAAAATAAGATTGTTATTTTATTTTTCGTAGGTATTGCGGTGAGTGGATTGATCCTTCGCCTTAAAGCTAAAGAGCTCTCCGATGATCCTGCTTTCAAAGCTTCCCGTGGATGGTACGAGAAATGGAAACGACGCCACTCGGTCAGCATGCGAACCAAAACAACTCTGGCCCAGCGATTGCCCGCCGATCTCGAAGAGAACATTGTGTGCTTTCATCGCTTCGTCATTGCAGCAAGAAGACGCGCCGACTACCCTTTATCCCGCATCTACAACATGGATGAGACACCCATGCGTTTTGAGCTGCCATCGAACCGAACACTGGAATTCAGTGGAAGCCGAACAGTGCCAGTAAAATCTTGCGGAGCGGAAAAGCGGAGCTTCACCGTCGTTCTTGCTGTTGCTGCCGATGGAGCAAAGGTGCCACCGAAAGTCATCTTCAAAGGCGTCCGTACACCGAGAGATCTGGTTGTGCCGCATCCTCTTCGTGTTTCCTTCCATAAGAAAGGGTGGATGGATGAACAGGGCATCCGAGAATGGATTCGACAGAGTTTGCCCCGTGCCGAGCGTTCCCTTTTGGTGTGGGACTCATTCCGAGCTCACTTGACCGATTCCGTGAAAGATGACCTGAAGCAGCGAAACATTGACGTCGCAGTTATCCCTGGTGGCCTAACCCCGGTTGTACAGCCCTTGGATAAGTGCCTAAACAAGCCATTTAAAGATAATGTGCGCCGAAAGTACTTGGCGTGGATGACATCTGGGCCATTTGAGTTTACCCCAGCTGGGAAGAAGAAGGCGCCAAGCAGAAATCTTGTCCTCAGGTGGATCAAGGAAGCATGGGCAGAGATACCCGAAGAGATGGTTGTCAAATCCTTCAAGACCTGCGGTATTTCCAATGCCTTGGACGGAACAGAGGACGACGTGGTCTACTCTGAGGAAACCCCAGAAGTAGATGATGAATACATAGAAGAGAACGAGTTCGACACAGACAGCGAAAACGAAACGGATGGCGAGTAAACCATTGGGTTGAAAGCCCTTGCACGTATCCGTCAAACGGCTCCTTTAGGAGCCACCAATTTCATAAAAGTGAATAACCAATATTCAGAAGTTATTTTTGTTGTGTTTTATTACTTCTGCTTCATTGCTAACTTGACTACAAGCCGGGGGGGTAAAGTTATTCAGCAACTGTATATTTTTAAAATGTAAAACCCTCGGCTATAAGCCGAACCCCGTTCTCCGTGAAAAATCTCCCAAAATTTTGGGTCGAAAACTGAAAAAATCGCTCGGCTTATAGGTGAAGAAATACGGTACACTGTATCTGATTTATCATCACGGGTTTATTACGAATCAACTTAACAGCCTGCTCCCAGTTGGCTTGTTAGCTCAATTGGTAGAGCGCTGCAATAGTATCGCAGAGGTCAGTGGTTCGAATCCCGTACAGGCCTGATTTTTTTCAGGTCTGATTTTCGCTATTGCATAAATAGCGCTCTCTACTGCGAGGATCGTGCATCATACGGACAAAAGTATGTAAATAAATGTAAAAAAATTAGTCAAGTTTTTTGTAAATTGATATCTCCGTGTTAACACGTGGAACCCTAACTCCTCTAATAACTAACCATTTAAAGAAGTAAATGAAACTGGGATTCGTTTCGACATTTGGATCGAACCTGTTCAATTTTAATCTGACCTTTACAATTAAAATGGCGGTTTGTTTTTGCAGACGAATGTTTTAATTTCACTACAGGGAACAAATGCCTGGCAAAGAAGCACATCGTCAGAGTGGACTGAATGACACAAACTATCATGAGTTTCTTCCATTCTTTCCTTCAAACTCGCACCACAGCGACCTTGCGTTACGGTATTTCCACAACCGGCAAAAAGATACAACTCTTACCAACTCAGCTACTTTATTCAATGACGTAATCTTCTCATTACAGAGCGATACCAGTAACCAGTACAATAACTATCCTCTTATATTAGAGCCCTCTATAAAACTATAAATCTCAGTGTACTACTGCACAACTCACAGTCTCTTCAAAGATCCTTGTAGCTTATCGATATCCACAAAACTTTTCTCAATGTAGCCTTCCACACGGATGACAATTCCAGTAACTGTGAATAATTCCAATAATTCTCTCTATCCGGCTCTGGAACGACATAAGCTTCTCTGGGCTCTTCGCGACAGCACTAACTCACCGAAAAAAGGCCAACTTCAACCGATCGCGACTCCTTATATATGTTTTACAAAAAGTTCTAGAATATTCCAGGGATCCAGACCCGTAAGCTGGGGGGGGTTCGGGGGGTTCGGACGATCCCCCCGCACTGCCTGGAAAGGTCCGCTCAGTGGCCTACTCACAAATAATTTGACCGGCTTGGCTTAAAACATGTCTCGCACGTACAAAAAATGTTACTGAAACCTTAGTTGTAAAAAGTGACACTACTCCTGCAAATGTGACGACTGTGGAAAGGAAAGAATAGACGATAACTTTATGATAAGAAGCCTTTGAATCACCTTTGAATCACTGAGAAGGGTAGATACTGCTGCCGAAATGCTCCGATTGACATCAAGACAACAGCATCGTCCCAAATGCTGAAGCCCAAACTCCTAGAGCGTATTTCCAAAGAAACGTGGCAATTCCTTTACTTGATCACATTTTCATTTGTATCGAAGAGCAGTTTTCGCCTTCGGAAAAAGTTGCCACATCACTACTTGGCCTCGTTCCAAGTGTTCTCTGTTCAAGAAATGTCAACCTCAATGCAACTGTTAACACTTACACTGATGATCTCCCGTCCCCCGAGTTGCTCGAAATGGAACTTACGCGATGGAGAAGTCGATACTTAGAAATGGAACCGCAATTAAGGCCAGCTTCTTTCCAAATATTAGCATTCTTCTCCAAATTGCCTGCACTATTCCAGTCACATCGTGCGAATGCGAACGAAGCGCGAGCACCTTGCGACGACTGAATAACTTCATGCGTGCAGGCGCTGGGAAAAGATCGCTTGTCCCATCTTGTGCTTTTGCAAGTTCACTACACTACCCCTGTGGACTTGGACACTGTAGTAGACTGTTATGCTCGGCTACACCCCCGTCGACTTCAACTGGAAAATCTTCTGCAACAACGTTAAGTTTAACATTAAAAGTCCGTTTTAAGCGAAAAAGAACCCACCCAGGAAAAAACCAGCCTACGGGCCTGACAGTAATAATTATAACAATAGGTGGTTTGCACGTTACGTCATTGGCGCCATGTTGGTGGACGTAAACAATAGATATCTCATTAGCTTCTTTTGTTCGTCTACCAGCATTTGTTCCTTTCACCATTGTTATCTGTTACAATGAATCTATGAAGTTCATATATTTTGAACTGCGTTATCAAATACGTATGATGCACGATCCTTCGCAGTAGATAGCGCTATTTATGCGAAATACAGGTATATGTACAGTACAGTACTGTACAGTACTAATTCAGACGTGCGATTTTGAGCTCCTCGATTAGCCAAAGTTTAACTTTCTCGATTCAAGGTTAGTCTGGCCTTTGGGCCTTTTTTTCATTTGCTTTGTGTGCCATTTATGGATTCAGGTATGAATACTGAGGGATTGTTAGAAGATTTAGTTTCCGATGGAACCATTGAAGACTCATCGATCGTAAATGGAGAATCATAGGCGTCGAGAGCTGCACGTACCTCTGGAAATATTGGAAATGATGTGCCAAACAAGCGGGTTTCTGCTTTTATTGAAAACAACATGCCGCAGCGGCCGAGAACCGCTTTTTTTACACCGTCTAAATCAGCGACTGCTCGTTCCGTTTTCGACGCTTTTTCGGCGCTGAACATTGAATTTACAGACATACAATGCCTCCAACGAAAACTTAATGGGGAAGTCGTCGTGACTTTCAAGTCTGAGACCGCCAAAGAAAGGTTTTTAAGCTTCAATTCTCTGAAACTTGGTTCAGAAAACTACGCCCTACAAGATGTTGACAAACCGTTAACATTTCTCACCATCTACGACGCGCCCTTTGAACTATCAGATTTGGCGATAATTAAACGCCTAGAACCTTACTGTGAGGTGTTACACTACCGGAGAGGTAAGCATTCTTATGCTCCCTCTATTTACAATGGCTTTCGATACTACCGTGTTCGGGTTTTTAAACCTATCCGGTCTTAGAGTATTGTGTTGGACTTCAAACATGATCCTCATCAGTAGCTTGCGAAATCCACTTTGAAGTCATTTGAAATATCTGTGTAATAACTGTTTCTATTTTTTTCAATTTGTGTTTCCTACTTGTAGGTTAAAAGTCCCTGAAGTTTTGGAAGGAAAAGATTCTATCGAATGCTGGTGTTTGGAACTCTTGGGACGCAAAATGATCACATCAAATATGACGGTTTTCAGGATCAATGCTTCCTAAAGGTTTGCGAACCACTTTCGTTACGTTAGTGTTGTTTAAGTTTCAAACCTACTGTTATTCTAGTGCACTACTCAGACCAAGCTTTCTTCCTTGTATAGTCTGTTGTTGTTATCGAACTTTTCGCGGTAAAATCCGCTATTTTGAATATGGGTCAAGGTCCTTAACAAAGCACCCTGTGGCAGTGGTTTGGTCGCCTGTCTTACCTTCTTTTCCAAAGGAATTCTCTCAAGATTAAAAACCAATTATTTCTTTATGTATTTCGATGGTCAATGAATAAACAATGAATAGCTTTTGTTGCTCTAATCACTCAGACTCCACCTAGCGTGTGATGTTACATACATTGTAAAAAAACTTAACACTTCGTGTAATTTTGTCATAGTGCTACTAGGATATCTAAAAGATGGTAATACTGCGGCACATCCTATTGATAGTTTACGCAGTGATTCATGACCTTTATTTCATATAGTAGTGTCAAATTGTGGGGTGTTTCCAGAACTTAGATTTAAGAGCACCCTTTAACTCAAACAATATTCTGTCCGAGCACTGGATTGCGGGTATAGTTGTTATTTTTAGACAAGTCTTCTTTTTTTATGGGGGAGGGAGTTGTAATTAATGTTAAAAACTCTGATTGGTCTATAAGTATTAGCTTTGATGGCTTGTTTTCTAATTGCTTATGATGCGTGAAATCAATGTGTTATTAGAATGCACAAACTTGTCTTCTGCTCATTATCAATGGTAATCACAACCATGATGTGTGAAAGTTGGCGAGGATTATGTTAGCAGTTGAAAAAGTTAGCTTTGAAAATAAACTAATGATGATCGAATGTGCAAAAAAAGTATTAACCAGCTAAGTTCAGAGGGCATTACTGAAATTAATGAGTCATTGCTTTGGTAACATAGCTGATATGCTGACATCTGATCTCAACCTTAACAACAGCAATGTTAAAGGCATGTAAATATGCGCTTTATAAATTGGTAATTCGTAATTAGTAGTAATTAGTAACATCTTGTGATTTTGTTTTTGCTTTGAAAGAAGTAAAGTCTAGAAAAGACATAATAATGACTTTATTTGAAATAACTAATAGCGATAGTTAATTGCATGGCAATCCTTAGATGTTATTTGTTAAACAACATATTTTAATGAAAATAGTCAAAAATAGTTCAGAAATTAGTTTGAAATTGGCAAAATTACAGAGCAAACAACATGCAAAGAGAGACATCTAACAGAACTTCTGAAGTAAAACAAGTGGAATTTCCCACTTTCACCTACAAAACAAATAATTCCTATTCATCAATTGAAACCAATGGTTGTGTCAAGTATTCGAAAAACATTAACATTACTTGGTAGTTTTCAGGTGCCACTGGTGACAAAAACGATTTTGTTTCAAATAATTTGAAAATTAACATGAATTTTTTTTTTAAAAAAATATACTTCTAACAACTTGCATGTAATACGGCTGACAGAACTTTTAGAGTAAAACAAATGAGAAATTTAAAGACCTACCGTATTTACATTTTGGAAAGTAGTTATAAATTACTATCAGCTTATAAAAAGAGAATTATTTATGATTTACACTGATTTGATCACCTCTTTGGCATTTTTGTCATTGAATACAACTGTTGCTTTGACAGGAAGAAGCAGTTCAGTGATATCATTATCACTAAGGTCTGCAAACTCTTTCACAAATTCCCCATCCTGTTCTGCTTTAATACTATACAGTTGTTTAATCGTATCATCAATTATATTCAGGGAAGTTGTCTTTTCCAGCGATGGTAAGACTACTGGCCATTATTTGACTGTGAGATTTGGTCTTCCGTTGCATTAGCAGGGTTCGTACGCGTCTTGAAAACCCTAGAAAACCGTTGAATTTCAGGAGGCCAATTTTAAGGCCTTGAAAGTACTTGAATTTCGTTTTGGGTCCTTGAAAGTCCTTGATTTTTTATTGAACAACATCAAAAAATATCTGCTTTTGTTTTGCACCATCAGTAAACCCAAAACATAGATGTTAACAGAAATATTTTTATTGATTTTGAGGTAAAATTGTCATTACAAAAAGTCCTTGAAATTTCTAAGTAGGGTCCTGGATAGTCCTTGAAAAGTCCTTGAATCTTTGGCCTGAAAAAGTGTACGAACCCTGCATTAGGCCACACTTAGAACATCTGAAGGACATCTGAGGATTTTCTTGTCACTGTCCATGAATTTCAAGAGTCACTTGTCGTGGGTTCATGAAGATTGAACTTAGTTAATTTCTTTTGGTGGGAATTGCAGCTTCAGTTGTTGTTTTTTCTCTAATACAACATCTTCTCAATCTATCCTTAATCTGTCAACCTAATTCATTGTGCTGTTTTTGTTAAAGTTGAATAGTTTGCACCATTAAATTCTTTAATGGCAACATTTGATATTTTGTAGCATTGGCCTGATTTCATTTTACTTGTGTCCTGTTTCCACAAGACCAGCAGTAGAGGTCCACTGTTATCTGTAAACAGGACTTTTTGTTTAGTCAAAGTTTTTCTGTGAACATTCACAGTTTCTGCAGTGTGTTGCTACCGTGGTTTCTTTGTTTATTTGCTGGAGGTCAAAATCCATCTCACTTTCATGGGGAGCTTGAATTTTTTGTTTTTGTTCTTTTGTTGAGAATCAATTCTTCCTTTTTGCAATCTTATGGTTTTTTTTAGTTGGAACTTCTGTATAATAAGAGATTGTAAAGACTTGAATTTGGGCTCTAGCACTGAATGCTTCTCTGGGGAGAAGTAGACAGCACAATTAACTTTTAATTAGTGTTTGAAAATTGAGTGAAAAATATTGATTCTTGCTTTGGCTGGTCTTTATAGGCGACAAGTTATGTAAATAATCAACCATCCTTTGTTCTGAAATAAAAGGACAAAGTTATTGAATTTGAGTTGCTACTGATTAGATCAAAAGCATCAAATACTGTAAGTACTTATTTACTTACTACAATTTATGGCATACAAAAAACAGAAGCCAAGGGATAAAATGCAAGAGAGTCATAGACCCCATATTAGAACAGATCACCCATGGTACTTGAATGAAAATAATGATGCAATTAAAATATGGTAGTAATAAACATAAGTAATTTATTAAATAATAAATACATTAAGAGAATGAACTAATCCCTGAAATCAGACTTTAAAAGAATTTACACTTGTTGCCTCACAATTGGAAAGGGCAAGGGAGTTCTATGTTCCCACAACTCTATGAAAACAACTATATTTAGGAACATTCCTTCTTGCCTGTCTCATCTTTACAGTTAACTTGTCATTACATGTCTAAATGAATAGTGATCAATAATAGTAGATAATTAGTGTCAATTTTTTCAGTGGATTGATATGGCACAAGTTGTGACAGGTCGTGGTGGATTCATATAGGAAATTCAAGTTGCTTAGCATTTTCTTAATTATGTTTGATTTCAAGACAGGTACTGCATCAATTTAGGCTAATGTACATTTACATGTATGGCACAGAACTTGCCAGGTATATTATTAACAATGTATGATAACCTGTCACTCAAATTCAGGTGAAAGTAGAATTATTAGTTTGAGAAATGGAAACTCTTTCATTGATGAAAAGTGTGGATTAATTTCTCAATATTGTTCAATGGCCTTCATCAGTGCTAACGGCATGTATTCTGCACAGTGTTAGATCAACTGCTTGATCCTTCTCTGCTGGAGAAGATGTGCATGCCACAATTGCAGTAAAGGCTGTGTTAGCAATAAGTTGGGCAGCTACTATTGCCTGAACTGCATCTGGTGCAACGAGTCTCCCTGGTGCTGCCATGAATAACAATTAGTATGTCTATCTGCGTGAGAATTTTTCCAAGGGTCCCTTGGATCTTTTCAGCTTTGTCCCTCGTGGTAGGCTGTTTGGTGCCGGGTAATGAAGTTTGTGTTGCCTGAATGACATCCCACAGACTAAGGGAAACAGCTCTCTTGTGCATTAGTATAGAAGAGTTGACAAGCACAGGTTGGATTACCAGCAGACTGCAAACTGGGCTTTTGTTTACTGAGCTGGCTGGAAATGAGTGGATAAATGGTGATGATGGATTTGGAGATAGGCATTCACAAACTGGTGAAGTTGACTGTGCATGAATTAGGAATAACACTAACATTGGAAAGTACAAAGGTACAGTCATGTAATGTCTATATTGAATGTCCTGAGCCAGGTCTGACCTGGTGATTCTTGAGCTGTTTCGATAATCAGCAACTTGTGTTTTGTTAAGTCTGGCCAGTGGTGGGGATGGGAGGTGCACATCACCATTTGAAAGATGGTAAAGGCCTCCGGTGAGGATGCCTTCGTTTTTGACCAGCCACCACTTTTTTGAGACCAGGAGCTTGCCCTCCAGAAATGTGTGAGGCTCCTGCTCGACTGCTCACAGATTTGCCGACAACAAGTCAGCCAGTTCAACAAACTCGCGGTTCGTAACATTTTTAACCAAATTTGCCGGGCAGGAATAGGTGCATGACCCGGGCCTACCACAAAAGCTTTTTTGCCTAACGAGGCCAAACTTTTGCTTCCTGAAGGTCAACCAGAAACGTATGACGCCATAATTGGGGCCACAATTGAGAGAAATCAGGACAGATGGAATTATAGCCAGCAATATCCCATGTGCTTCTGTCATGTTGTGCATTGTTAATTGTTAAGTGTTCATTGAGTTCAGAAGGGAGCCATCTACGTGCTTATAAAAAATAGCACATTTGTTAATTTTACTCTGTTCATAAAAAGGTATCTATCCCAGCTTACTAAAAGGTGTCACAGAGGGTGCTAGGCGGTCAGCATATAAAATGATTCTAGCTGCATGCTTCTGTAATTTCAAGACTCTGTAAAGTGATTCGTTGTCACATGATGGCCAAGTGAGGGCAGCGTAGCTCATTACTGGGCGAATAATGGCATTAAAGAACAACAATCGCTGTCTAAGTGACAGAAAGGCTCTGATTGTACTCAAAACACTTATGCATAAGCTTATTGCAACGATTTTCAACATGACCATCAAATGAGAGTGAACTATCAATTGTTCAACCTAAAAGTGTTGCAATTTTTACATTGACGAGCCTATTGTTCTCAACTGTGACAACAAGTTTATCATTGATCTTAGACGCCAGGCACTTTCTAGTGGTTGTTATGACTTTGGACTTTGACTAGTTGATTGGGAGTTTATTTGAGTTGGGTCAATGATGCATTTTTTGTGTGGAGGTATTTAGAGAAAGTTTAAATTCAGGTAAATTATTAAAGTGAGCAGATGCTGTAAGGGTAGTATCGTCGGTGTAGAGGTCTACTTGTGAACTGACATGCAGTGGTGTTAGTGGTGTCATATTGGATAACAATTTTTCTGTTTTCTTTGAAAATTGTGAGCTTGCTATCATTTGGTTGCTGCCTTTATTTCAAAAGTTGGATCCAACACAGCTCAATGGTGTTATAGCTGTTGGTGTGACAAAGTGAACCAAAACGTTTTGTTATTTTCAGAAATGACCATTATGCAGAGATTACATGTTATAACATAGTTTTCTTGCTGCTAGGAAACACCACATGACTTGCAATCTCCCATTATGTTATCTGTACGTGATGTGCAAGGAATAAGTTTTTTTAAAAGCATGAAACCTTGAAATTTTGATGACGATGATAGAAGGTTTATTAAAAAATATTCAAAAATGGCACCCAAGTGGTGAAATACATGTGAATTTACAAGTATGCTTTAAATATTTTAAAAAATACGAAAATCTTACATTTGACTTTAAAATTAAGAGTCTAAAGGGACTGGGAATTACAAGAATCGGCAGTTACATACCAATGAAAAACGCTTAGGTTTGCTTGACTACAAGAACTGGGCGTTAGACACCATTGTTGGAAAGAAAGATTTTTTAAATCTTTCGGTCTGGCATTTAAAGAGTGATACATGGTTTTTGTTGCGCAACTCATAAACGTGGCAATCGGCGCGCTTTGGTGGAATAAGGTGGTACAGCCGTGACCCAGGCACACAGATTTTGTTGGTGGCTTGCTGTTTGCCTATGACTCTACGACTCCACGCCAAGCTGTTGTTATCCTTAAAGCCATAATATCATCAAAATCAGCCAGTGGTCTTCCTATTGCAGCTGATTGTTCTGGGTTAAAGTCTTTGGAGTGTTAGGATACCTATCGTTCTATGAGACCTGTAACCTCAGGTTTTTGAACAGGTTTGTTGTGTTGACATCCAATTTATAATAAATAAATAAATAATAAATAAATTTTAATTAGTTGTATAGCCCTATTTACATGTACAGATCAATAGTGCTTTACACTGAATAAAAATTAAAAACCTTATATATCTAAATAAAAATTTACAATAGTAATGGTAGCTAAAAATACATAAGAATAAATTATTTTAATGTAATATATCTAAGTTAATGATTACAAAAAGCTTCATTAAACAGAAATTTATCAATATATTCCTTGTACAGGACAAGCTTTATTGAACCTGTTCCATCTTTGAGTGCAGATGCCTATTACATTTGTTATTTAACTTGGAGACAAACAAACTGTTTCAGCTTCAGGGTTAAATACCTTCAGGCAAATGGGAATACTTTTGTAATTAAGAATTTAAATATCCTCAATCTGAGAAAAAAATGTGAACAAGTGATCTTTTATAATCACAAGAACTATGTACACTTTTATGCATTAAACTATGATGAAAATAATGCATTACAATAATAATAATGAAAAGTCACTTTATGGCCCCTTGGTTGATTTATTTAGTGACAAATTTAAAGCCATGTCCTATGCTAAAAATTTACTACTGTGTTTTTTTAGTGATACTTAAATGAACTAACTTATTCCTGTCTAGTACACAGTGACAGATGACCATCCATTTTATTGTTATAACTTTAACCGTGATATACTGTCTACTTAAGTGTGAAGTGACTTCACAGTAACTAATTTTCATTAATTTCAGCCTATTCATGTAGCCTTGTGCATGCCCATCTGCACAAGTCTCTATAATCTATTTAATTCGCAAGGTTTGTACTTATTTTTGGAAAGGAGTGATAACCGCTCTTCCTGGGATGTGCACAAAAGCGTTGAGTGTGGTGTCATCTTTTGATCTCTTACAATCCTGATGTACACTACTATCAATCAAAATACCATCAATCACATCAATTAAACTTCATATTTTCTGGGTAGACTCTTCTCTGAAATTTGACCCAAGGAGATCAAGTTTGCCTTTAAAGAATTATTCTTGTGCTCAAGGAACGAATCCATGGAAATATTTCTCCAAGCTTTTCTATGAATATATATATAACAGCTTTATTGTAATCGTAATCGTAATTCACATTCTATTACATTACATTACAATTGGGTTATGGAGGGAGGAACTTGATCCCCCTATTAACTATACCCCATATTATAATTATAATAAATTACATATATCTATACAAATACTTTCACAATACATGCATGTGTAAGAATTTTAAAATATGCTTTAAATATATAAATCATTTAAAAAAAAGACTTTTTTCAATACTTTTTTAAAGCTATTTATGGATTCATGATCTCCGATAGATGATGGTAGCTTATTCCAACAATATATTTGTTCCAGAAAGAATATTTAAATACATCCGAGCGAAAAAAAGACTTGTAAAGTTTATAAGAGTGGGAGTTTCTAGATTTCCTATTACTGAAAGACATAGTATCATTAATGTTTCCAGCAGAATATCCTTTTATAAGCTTGAAAAGCTGGACTAAGCCCAGGAATTCTCTACGATGAGCAAGTGTTGGAAGATTGAGGGATTTTAGACGATCTTCGTAGGAAGTTTCTTTGCCAGCGATCCATCTTGTAACATTTCTTTGAACCCGTTCAACTTTATCGATCAAGTATATTTGGTGGGGCTTCCACACTTGACAAGCATACTCAACTATTGGTCTAATCATAACTTTGTAGCCCTTGAGTAAAGCCTCATGGTGTGACCCAAGGGTTCGTTTGTGTAAACCCAGCAATCTGTTTGATCGTGCCACAATAGAGAGAATGTGAGGTTTCCATCATGTTGATAAATCGTCAGAGAGAATTACTCCAAGATGCTTATGAGTAGATACTTGATCAATAGATTTATTGTCAATGGAGTAGTTGCATTGGGCACGATTTCTAGCTCTGGTGAACTTCATAGCATCACCTTTATCAGCATTATTCCTCAAAAGCCATGAGCCACACCAAATACTGACTTGGTCAAGACTGACTCCTTCGCAGTTTCTGACGTCGAAGAGGGAGGGCAACGATTGTACATTAGAGCAGCATCTGCAGAGATGACTGAAGGACTAGATAGATGATCGGGATTCTCATTCACATACAAAATGAATAACAAGGGACCCAAGATGCTCCCCTGTGGTACTCCAGTCCTAACAGGTGCCCAGTCAGATTGACAACCCTCCACCACGACACGTTGGACGCGTCCAAGGAGGAAGTCAGATAGCCATGAGTGGATGTCAAAGCGCTCCAGCTTAAATAGCAGGCGATCATGAGGGACAGAATCAAATGCCTTTTCAAAGTCTAAGAATGTCACATCAGTAGAGTGGTGTTCATCTAGTGCGTTTGCACACTCGTGGAAAAGATTAATAAGCTGAGACGTACAAGAGTAACCAGGTCGGAAGCCAAACTGAGAATCACTGAGAAGATTATTTGATTCTAAAAAATCAAAAATGTAATTATATATTAGCTTTTCTAGGATCTTTACAATAAGACTTGTGAGGGAAATAGGGCGATAGTTCTTGACCTGCTCTTTCTGACCTTTCTTGAACACTGGCGTAATGTGTGCAGATTTCCATTCAATCGGTAAGGTGCCGTGTTGAAGTGAATAGTTAAATAGATCGGTGAAAGGTCCTGATCTTGCCGGCGCTGCCTCCCAAAGCATACGTGCAGGAATGCCAACTGCTCCATGAGCTTTAGAGACATTTAGACCAGTGAGCAATTTTCTGATCTCAGATTCACAGCGAGACAAAGGTGAAATAATTTGATTGGTGAAGTTCTTCACCCAACTGTTCAGGGACGCCAGGACTACATGTAAACACCGATGTAAAGAACTTGTTAAAGAGTTGCGCTTTTTCAAAGCCATTTGCTCCTTTCTGGTTTTCAAAAGACACTTCAGGTGGAATGGATCTTGACTATGTCTTGGACTTTATATATGTCTAGAAACGTTAAGGATTGTCGCTATTTATTAGAGACTGAATATAATGCCAATGGCTTTTGTTAAGTACTGATTTAACCTTGTTTCTACACTGTCTATAGAGTCCTAAAGTGTGACGTCACGTTGCCATGACAGCATTTTTTTCTGGTCTAAACAGTTTAAACTCATACTTCAAACATGGCGTCTTTATCGATATGCTCACTCGTTTCTTTCTTTTCTGGAGAGCAGAAATCGCTTGATCGCGGAGAAAACCACTTCAAATTCGACCATGTCCAAAGCTTTATTTATTCCAGGGGAGTTATCAAAGGTGAAGTCCAAGCAAGCATGAAAAATAAGGACTACAAAGTCACAGTAAGTTGCCAATTTGGGATCACAACACGTATGTTCAATTCGAAGAACTCCCAACCCCGATTTCACCTCCAATTTAATGTTTATATTGCGGAATATATATTGCAACTTACGTGTCTGTTTCGAATTATCTTTTTATCAGATTTATCTCGATGAAAACCTTGAAATAAAAAACACAGAATGCGAGTGTCCTCGCGGCGAGTTCAAGTGCAGTCACACGGCAGCCATATTTATTTATGGCATCCATAACCTTAGCAGGACGGACCTGGAATGCCAATGGAAACGAAAGCGAAAGGCAGAAAGCGTACAGTCTGCAAGCCAGATGTTTCCAGCGCCACCGAAGAAGAAGGATTACAGCCCTTTGGCGCGCGATCCTAGCCGAGAAGATCGGATGTGGCTGTACAGCGAACTAAAGCGCTATGGCAAATTTACAGGGACCTGCTGGATCTTGAGTCCCGAACCACAACCTGCTACCCCTCTCTCGATCAAGACGATTGAGGATATCATTTACTCAGAAGGTTTCCTTATGGCATCTACGAAGGAAAAACAATTAGAGTACTTGATTGAGAATGCCAAAGTAGAGGAGCTAGCTAGAGAACCATAAATGTTGTGAGCACCCTCACGGCTGGCCAGCGAAACAGCCCTGCATGGCACCAAGCTCGTAGAGGCCGCCTGACTGCTAGTAATTTTGGCTCCGTCCTCCAGGCAAAAAGAGTTACACCGTCTCTTATAAAGCGACTACTTGGGGAATACAACTTGAGTGGAGTTAAAGCAATTGCATGGGGACAGGACAATGAGACTGAGGCCCTGAAGTCCTTCACCAACATCACAAACTTTACACCTGTACAGACCGGCCTTTGGCTACACGAGTCGGGAGTTCTGGGTGCTTCCCCTGATGGACTTGTGGGAGACGACTCGGTGATTGAGTGTAAGTGCCCCTACACACATCGAAATGCGACCATCAAGGAAGCTTGTGGGCACAAAGACTTTTACTTGGAGGAGAAGGAAGGGAATTATACGCTGTCTACCACATATGTTTACTGGCATCAGTGTCAAGGCCAGATGTTCCTGACAAAGCGCAAATTCTGCTACTTTGTTGTATGGACCACAAAGGATAGTGTTGTTATCAAGATTGAATGAGATGAATCTTGGGAGCACAATATTACTATCTTGAGTGATTTTTACTTTCATCAACTATTCCCAAAAATTACCGAGGGAGAACTTTGAAAAGTGGTGCACAGATGCTGGACATAATCAAAGTGGGGGGGAGGGGGGGGAGTGGGAGCTAATGTAAATAGGCAGTAGCTAATGTTAAAAGGTATTTTTTTAAATTTCATACATTAATTTCTTAATATAACATTACATATTCTACACTCAGATAGAGACACAAGATGAAGAACCCACATTTTTCCATTTAGCATAGTAACTTAATAATAAATTACATTCTTCCTGAAAGCAAGCTTAAACAATTTTTTTTTGCAACCAATGGCTACTGGTAGCTGGTAACACTTATCCTGGTTACTCAACAGGGCCCAGGTGCATAAAACTTATGCCACACTTAAGTAGGCTTGGATAGCAATGCAAAGGGAAGGGGAGGGAGCCAAAACAAAATCCATGCAGCACAGGTTATTTTTTCTGACTACCTCTCACCATCCCTTAAAGCTAATTTAAGTGTGGCTTTAGTTTTATACACCTGGACTCAGGCTCCCAGCTTCACAGACACAAAAGTAAAACCTTTCAGCCAGCAGGACTTTCACACTTGGAACTACTGGACGAAAGAATTCCATACTGGTCACATGCCCCTGACCTGGATTTAGTTGAAATGACAATTTAAGAATGTCACTGGATTTCATTATAATCTATTTTCACAGAACACATAGTAGTTTGTATTAATGAACATAAAGGAGATGAATATCAGAAAAATGTAAAACTGACCACATCATATTTTTGACCAAAGCTATGTCAATACCATTTGATCTGTTACAGTAGGGCTTCTAGTAATACAAAAATAATATCAAAAACTCATTGTACTATAATTTAGTTGAAAAAAAGTTCTATTCAGTCAAATTCAAAGTCTTCGCAGCCATCCTTGATCAATGGATACTGCAAATTAACAAGAGCTGAGCACAGTTGGCATAGCTTGTCAGCATGGCACCTCAAAAATGCTGGGATGAAGCCAAGGATGCGAAAACTCTTAAGTCTTGCATTTGCACGCTCTACGTGGATGCGACATCGAGCTATTGATTTTGTCGCCCTTGCCTCACTCTCTGTAAACTTTCCATTGTTGAGAAATGGTGGTATGTTCACTGAAACACCTCTTGGAACTACATCGCTGATGAGAAAACCTTTGTCTGCCAGAACAAGATCACCAGCACTCAAATGTTTACAAAACCCAGACTCTTTAACCATGACCTTGTCACTGACTGAGCCAGGAAAAAGATCACTAACATAGGTTATAACTCCATTTGGGGCAACCCCTATAATGACTTTGAAAGAGTTCATTCCCCTGTAGCTGGAATTTGTAGCATTCTGCTGGGACATGAGCTTAGGTGCAGCAATTTCAATGTCTGTACAATCAATCACAATGCGGCAACTGCTGTACTCAGTGAAAGAGGATGGCAAACACATCTTGTTCTTTTCTCTAGATGGCACGGTTGTCATGATGTCTTTGAACAGGAGAGAATGCAAAACATGGACAAAAGTTAGTACTATGTTAGCAACAGTTGCAACACTGCATGAAAACAACTGGGCTAAATGTAGATTGGTATAATTTTGTTTCAGTTTCATCAGAGTGATAGATATCTGGTCCTCAAGTGTGATCCCCTCAACCTTCCATCCAGCATAATAGTTTATTTCACACCCTTGAATCTTGAAACATATCCCACAACAATATCAAGAACATCCTTAGTGGGTAGACCTGTCTCCATCCGTATCACCTCAGGGCTCAAGCTCTTAGCAGAGTAGTGTGCACTATAGTAACTTGACATTTCCTTGTGTTTAGCAAGTTCTGTTGAAGTCATATCAAGCTCTATTGACAGTAGAGCTTCTTTGGAACTTGTCTTTTCCTCTTGTGAGCATTCAGTGGAACATGGTTCAGAGTTCTCTTTAATCTCTTCAAGCACAGATGCTACAGTTGGTAATTTCGTGGGCTCGGCAGACACTTTCCGTTTTTTCTTGGGGGTAGGTGTACTGGGAGGTGTTGGTCCTGTACCTGGCAGCAAGTCCAAACTATCAAACAGCTTGTGCCTGTTTCTGTCACTGATGGTTGGCATATTTTCTTTTCGCCCATCTTTAAAGTGACAACTGCAAAGTCGCGAATGTTTGCTGGGCTTTCTATCTCCTCTCCTATAACAGAAAAAGACAGAAGCAGTTACTATACTTGCGCTTAAAAAACCCAAAGTTTAGTTGGTCACATGCTTAACCTTGTAGTCTAAGACGTGAATGCGAAGCGAGTATTTCTCTGAGCTTGTTACTTAATACTAGTTAGTGTAAAAGCTTTGATACTCACAACTATCATATAGTTTTTTAGTAACTAAATAATCTTAGATCAAGACTGAAGACAAGGAAAAGCAAAGCCGCGAGAAAACAAATAAGACAAGAAAGAGAAACAGCTAATCGTGAATCAGTTTGAGATAAAAAAAAAACAGCTATTTCTAATCGATGGTACAGCATCGAAATATATATTTTTCGAAAAATACTCACCTTACAAATGATATCCACTTATCATAGAGTGTTTTATGTTTTTTCTGGTCTGGAAACGAAAAGAATCGGCAGCAGTGGCTTTCAGATGTGTGATTGCAATCTGGATGAAAACACTGGCCCATCGCAAACTTCGTCTCCGTTGCGTTTTGACTCGAATTATTGCTCACCAGGTGCTTTTGTCCGCTTATTATACTCTTCAATAGTAAGGCCAAAGGTTATCTTGATTCTCTTTATCTTATTTCTATTATTGGAGGATAAATTGCGCTATTATAGCTCTTGAAGTGCTCGAGGTCAACGACAATGTGTCACGCTAGGGACGCCATATTGGTTTGTTTAGACCACAGAATTCCGGTGCTATGGAAACGTGACGTAAGCACTTTAGGACTCTATATTTATCCCAGTCAGACTGTAGTTGAGAGAATTTGGCCTTCTTCCATAAGCGCTTCCTTTTATGAAAAAGACGACGAATAGTAGAAGTTAACCATGGGACACTTTCCTTTTTATTCAGATGCCGCTTACTGATGTTGTTATGAACAGCAGCGAAGAATAATTCCTTCCATTTGTTCCACATTTGGTCAATATTGTTCTCTAAAAATACGCTATCCCATGGGGCTTTTAAGAGATCGGAGCGAAAGGCCTTCCAATTAGCATTTTTATAATCATATACAATCTTCGATGCTTGAGGTGGACGGGAAATAAAATGTTGCAGAAGCTGTTGGCAAGTACGCTTTCTGCTTCCTCCTCTGACATGAATGCTATAATTTTGGTTAAGAAGAGAAGGGTAGCGTATATAATACAATACTTTTTTTAAAAAAAAAAATGACAAGTACTGTCAAAAGAACTGTTATAAAGAAAAGGAAGCCCAGAGGTTAACCCATATTAAGGATTTCCTATTCTAGATAAAGAAGAACTATAAAAATATAGCAATAAGAAATAAAATTTACATTAATATAAATGCAAGTTCATGAAAAAATATATAAAAATCACAGAAATACCATTAAAAAGGTATAGAATGTCCATTAATTAAATATTCATTTGATTCCTCAATTTTAGTTCAAAATTGTTGCTATTTGGACTATCAGGGCAATAGATTACATTACTTGGACCAGATTAAATCTCACCTGATCTATTAACCAAGGCTTGGTTGAGGTCTTTAAAAAGAGCAATCACTGTTGTAAGTTCCCTCAGCAGTGGGAAGAATCTTCAGTTATACCTATCTTTTGGACCCTATACTAACAATTTTTGACCAATATCTTTGCTCAGTGCTTCAGGGAAACTACTGGAGAGGGTAGGATGCAAGTCTTTAGATAATCATATTATTTCTGTGAAAGTGTGGTGTGATTGTCTGGGCGAGTGTTGTCCTGAGAAGGATTGTTGTCCGTGGTGGTGACTGACGTTTCAACAACCCGTGCAGAAATCATCATCAGAATCAAGTGAACAGCTGTTTGTCAGTAGAATGTTCTTAGTCCAGTTTGTTTAAAATGATTAGTCAATGATGCTATTGGGTGGTAAGACTGAAGTGGCGTAAGTCGGTTGAGATTGGTCTGTTTTGATCCTTCGGTAAAGTTAGGTCGATCTGTTCGGTTTATTTGTAATGTTAATGCCGTGAATGTGTCGTTTGTATGCAGCCGGTAGTAGTTAACACCTGTTTAGGGGAGTCTGTTCTAGGTTAGTAAACCAGCTTTCCAGAGTCAGTCGTTGAAAGTATTTAGTGTTGTAGGTTAGGCATTGCACCGAGTCCCAGTCAATATTGTGGTTTATAAGTCGATGATGTTCAGCAATGTGATTGCTGACATCACCTGTCCTTGTGGCTCGTCTGTGTTCAGTCAGTCTTGTTGCGAGGTTTCTGCCAGTCTCTTCAATGTAGGAGGCTGGGCAGTCAGGGCAATTTATCTTATAAATTGCTCCCTGTCTGTTCCTCGGTTCGTCCTTGTCTTTAACATTGGTTAGTAACTGACGTAGTGTGGTGATGGGTTTGTGGTTGATGCAGATGTTGAAGAATTTTTTAAGATGTGCGATATGTTCTTACACATGCCTCTTACGTACAGTATGGTTGCTGTAGTCTTAGGAGTTGCGGTGTCGCTTGCTTTGGTAATAGTAGTAGGGCAGTGAGTGTTTCATTGGATGAAGTGGTGGTTGTAGTTGTTCTTTAAAAAACCACGGTAAAGGTATTCGTTCTCATTGGATAAGGTGTCTGTCGTGTCGCATACTTGTTGCACGCATCGTGTAAGAGTTTTGATAATTGTGGCTTTGTGTGATGTAGGGTTGAAGGATGACCTGTGTTGTAATCTGTCGGTGTGTGTCGGTTTCCTGTAAACTGTTGTCCGTAGTGAGTTGTCGTCACGGCTTAGCAGACAGTCTAGAAAGGGAAGTTTGCATTTTCTTTGACTTCTCTAGGTAAACTGTATGTCAGTGTTTTGTTCGTTAAGGTGGTGGTGGAATGCGTCAATTTCATCTTGTTGCACAGCAGTGAATGTGTCGTCAACGTAGCGTAACCAAAGTGGTATCGTTTATGGGCAGGTCGAAAGGGCCCATCGACTTACCCATAAACGATACCGCTTTGGTTACGCTTCATTGACGACACATTCATCGCCTAAGGACACAACAAAATTGTCGCATTCCACCACCACCTTAATGGACGAAACACTGACATATAGTTTACCAGAGAAGCCGAAGAAAATGGCTTTCTTTTCTAGACTGTCTGTTAAGCCGTGACAACAACTCACTACAAATGACAGTATACAGGAAACCAGCACACACCAACAGATTACTAGATGGTCATCCTACAGCCCTACATCCAACAAAGCCACAACTATCAGAACTCAAACATGATGCGCGTAAGTAGTATGCAACACGACAGACAGCTTATCGGACGAGAACAAATATCTTTACCTTTTTTTTTGAAAGAACAACTACAACCACAACTTCATCTGACGAAACACTCACCGACCTACTACTACTAACACCGAACGAAACGACACCGCCACTCCTACGACTACAACAACCATTACCGTGAAAAGGGAGCTACGTTATTGGTGGGAATAACGTAGTTCTGCCTTTAAAAGCACACACAACCCACAATTCCTCTATTCGCTTCGACGAAGGGCTAACGCTCGAAGCGTCAGCTTTTGTAATCGTTACGGTGGCCAATTTACCATTTCAACTTTGTTGATATATCCAAATTATAACTTTACCAAAGGATTGAAACAGACTAATCAAGACCGACTAACGTCGCTTGAGTCTTACAGCCAATAACATAACGGAAAAATTGACCAATCGTTTACACAAACTGGACTAAGATCATTCTACTGACAACAACAATTCACTTGACTCTGATGATGACTTCCGCAGAGGTTGTTGAAACATCAGTCACCACCACCTGGACGATCACACTACACTTTCACATGTTACCCTCTGGTTCAAACCATTTACTGCATATTATTTCTAATGGTATCTTAACTAATAGACAATGGGGTTTTAGGAAAGGATACTTTACTGAAAGATTTCTCCTCCATCTTACTGAGTCTTGGAGGTGAGCTTTGAATGTAGGTCACAAGGTTGGAGTCTTATTCATTGATTTTCGCAAAGGTTTTGATTGCGTTGACCACATAATTCTTGCAGAAAAACTTAAAGCAGTCGGTATATTGGGTTATGTGCAATTGGGTCAATGATTATCTCACCAACTGTATGTAAAGGATTCAAGTTAATAATGTTAGATCTAAAACCTGTAAGAGTTGGAGTTTCCAAGGATCTTTGCTAGGCCCTTGACTATTTGCTACTTATGTTAATGACCTACTGGATCATGTGACCAGTGGGAAATTATATATTTATGCAGACAATACTACAATTTATGTTATAGGGAATTCTGTTGACGTTATTGTCATAATTTTACAAGAAGTCTTAGACCAGGTTAATTCCTGAAGTCTTAAGAACAGACTGTTTGTCCACAAAGGTAAATCCAAAGTGATGATTTTGAGCACCAAGCCCTTCATTTGAAACCTCTGAAGTGGGGCAAGGACTACATTTGGTATATATCCTCCTCTGTGTGCCTTGGAGTTACAATCGATTACAAGTTATCTTGGTCTGAACATATCAAATTAACTCGTTTTTCATTTCATATGAAATTTGAAATGCTGGAACTTATAAGTTTTCTACCCTGAGCTATTTAAGAAACTATTTACTTTAAGACAGTAATCCCAAGTGTCTTATATGGAATTGTGATATGGGGGTCTGGCATTAAGCTTAAAGAACTAGAAATGATACATATCAGAGCTGCTAGACTGATACATAAGTTATCAAAATGTATGAAGGATGATGATATATTAGCAAGAGTTGGGTGGATGCCTCTTGAGGATTTCTACAAGTTTTGTATCCTAACTATTACTCACATGGCATTTCATGGCTTGGGCTTAAATGAAGTAAATTCCCTGCTCATTACATGCTCTAAAAGTTATAATCTTAGAAAATTGCTAAATATTTTGATCGATAGACCTAATACTGAACTTGGCCATAGCTCTTTTGCACACAAGGCAGAAATTGCTGGAATTCCCCACCAGACAACTTAAGACACTTTTCTAATCCTATTACTTTTAAAAATAGGCTTAAAAAGGCAATAAATGATGTTATAAATACAAATTTTGGAAAGGAGGGTGGCTGTGTTGTTTATATTAAGAATTCAAATTTCTACTATTTCTGATATATTATGACACATTTATATTTACATTCATTTTGTTTCTTATTTAACACTTTACCCTAGGTTTATTTATCTTATTTTACGTACATAATATAGTAGGTCTACGGCAGCTGTAAAGTTCAAAATTTTTTAACCTACTTATCACATAAAGATATGTATGTTGCAAAACTTGATTACCTTAACAAAGAAGGAATATTTAAAACAGTTTAATTTTGCAATTTTGGTTTGTATCTTGTGTCGATGGTTGGATCTCATCTTAGTGCTCCTGCACATTTCAAAGTTAAATCACTGAAATGTAGACCATTCAGATTGAATATGATCTTATAGCACTCCACCAGGGATAGAAATTCCCTCCTTCATTACAAAGAGTTCCATTAATTGCTGATTTTATCAAAAAAAAATTATTATGTAAAAACCTGGTAAGGGAATAGAAATGCAATATTCTAACACTTAAGTTAGATTAAAAGTTATAAAGATTGCCATTAATCTAAAGAATAACACTCTTGGGAGTGGCCATGTCTGATCTTCTGCAAAAGTACTAACTTTGTCAGTGGCACTGAGGCAGTCTAAAGTCATAACAGGAGATTGGAAAGACTGTCTATTCTCTGACAACGTAAAAATGATAACAATAACAACTTCTAGCAAATGAATTGTGCGACTACAAATATCTGACAGAAATTACCAAACTCTTTCAAATTTTTATTATAAAACACATTGTAAACACTTGCGTATAAGCGGCACTAGCATATAAGCTGCAATCCAAGTTTGGTAAATCAATTTTTGGAAAAAGTCTTTGGAAAGAGATGTGAAGAAATAAGCTTTAATACATTTGTTATGGTTTTTCACTAAAAATCTTTTGCCTACTGCATCGTGATTTACAGTGTAGCAAAAATCAGACAATCCTGAACATCAGAAATATTCATGGAGTTAAAGTTTGCTCTTCAAGAATAAAGTGTGTGTGTGCCTTTTTCTCTTTTTTTATTATTTTTCTATTTCTTTCTTAATTTCTATTTTGTATATAAATGTAAGAAAATGCTGTAAAATTTATTAAATTAAAAACAAAAAAAACAAAAAGAATAAAGCCATCAGGCATAAGAAAACTAAACCACTAGTACTAGCAGCAATTTAAGTTAGTGATGTTGAGGTCTGCTTGCTTTTCAATATACTGTTGATCAGTCAGAATCAAACTTTACGGTTCATGATTTTCTGAGTTTCACGGCATGTTTCACCAACCCAAACATGCACTCTCACAGACCCAGGACCTATAGAAATCATGTTTGTGTATGTGTAACTTACAAAGACTGTGCTCACTTATCAAGAAAAGAGTTGGTTTAGGCCCAGAAAATTTTTATTTCTTGGATATATGCACTAGCATCCCATCCAGGGTGAAAGTGGTGAAATTACCTGTAGTTACTTTTTGCTGGGAACACTGGGGTAAGCTTTGGCTGAGTAAATCACCTAGCTTGAGTACAGATTTTATCTTTACCAATCAGTGTTCCAGCAGCATATATCTATCTTTGAACTCCTTACCCTAAAAAGTCTCCAAATCATCTCCTTACTGAAATTTTCTATATCTGCAAAATCTTCCAGGTAGAAGTTTACATCACTTCGGTCATTCTCTTCTAAGAGGACTTGGGGCACTGTTCTATCAGCTTTGTCACAATGCCCTCCTGCAATATTCTGACCTGTAGTATCATTTAAATGTCTATTGTGGTGGGACTGTGGCTCAAAATGGCCAAAGCTAACCACAGCACAACCATCCTCACATGATGATTCTCCAAGATTAAAGTTCCAATCCTCACCAGGGTAAAGATCCGCCCAGGTAAGACCAATGATGCAGTAACCACCAGCAGGGAGATTAGTTTTCAAGTACTGCATCACATCTGAAATTAGAATAAAAATTTGTGATCATTCATGTTTATTAGATACAGTACAAAAAAGTACCCATTCTTTGCTGCAGGACAAAGTCAATTCCCATATGGATTGTAACATTTCAACTTTTAGATTGCAGTCCTCATTAAATCATGAAGCTACTAGTTATGAGGCAACTTATCATGCATTCAACAGCATGACAATTCAACATCATCACTGGAAGAAGGCCAGAAATAAGCAATAACAATGTTGCAATCCACAATAAAGTGACTGTCTTGAAAGAAAAATAAAATACTTTGTTAGTACATTTCCAAAGTGAATAGACTGATGATGCAACTGAGAAAGTGCCGAGAACTAGTGTTACAAGATAATTTGGTTTTATCAACTGAGTTGATGATTTGAATTAGCCACCACAGAGAGATTCTAAAGCTGAAACTTTTTTTTAGCATTGGATAACAATATGATATTTGTACTCGTCTATGGCGTTATTTGTACTCGTCTAAATGTAGTTGGATAAATAATAAATTCTTGAATCGTCTTTCTCTAGTGGTACACGATACTCATAAATATGTGGGATGTGAAAAATAAATCCTCTACAACACTACCTTATAGCGTCATTAGACAAACTCTATTTTTGTTTAACACTATAAAATTGTGCTTTTTTAATAGTCACATGCAGTCTCAGACTGTGTGTTTTTTACACAGCGCCTAGATCCACCACTTGTCCATAACGCTTTGTGTGATAAATTACAAAATATAATAGAACAATGAAAATATTCTAAGTTACTATAGCAATCTCTTGACTACAGATATCAATCAAGTGTACACTTCATTCAAACTATGCATAAAAGACCTTAAAAAAAGAAATGCATAAATAAAAGAGAGAAATATCCATAAGTAAAATTCTGTTTAAATAAATGAGCTAAATTTTTCAAGCAATTGATTGCATATTTTCTTATGAAATTCAGGATTAATATCGTTTGTTTTCACAAATGTAAATTAAATGCATACTTCATTCAAACTTTGTGTGAAAAACCTTGAAATAAATAAATAAACAAATGAATAAATAAAGAGAAATGTTCAAAAGTAAAAATTTATGACCACCCAAATTATGGAATAATTTACCCTTAGGTATTTGGATATCTTCGTTAATAATTTCCCAGAAATTAAGATGGGACATAATTACGAGTCTGAAATTCGTTGTCAAAATTTTGGCATTTGGCCAAGTCTTTCCTCGATAAAAATCATTTTTTGGCAACCTCACCTTACAAGTTCACTGGTTTGTCCTTCAGATAAAGATTTATCACCACAATTTTTTAGTCTACTCCTAAGAACGCCTAAAAAGCCACTGATGTTAGAACGTTAAGTCCTAGAATTATAATTCGGATGACTTAAAAAACTAGAAATATAGCATAGTGCCAAACCATTCAGGGCTTTCGGCCAACTAACAAAAGCATGCAAAAATAATGAAATGATGCTAAGTTGCACAGGAAACCATAAGGGTCTTACTTTTTAGCAAGTGTAACAAGGAGAACTGCTGCATTTTGGACAGCCTGTGACCTTCGCTTCTGTAAACTTCTTGTTCAGGACGTACCAACAATTACCATCAATAAAATTACAATTCCACTTACTTCACAGTTCAACCCTTCTGCCGTGTGCTCAACTTATGCTTTAAATCTTGTTAAAAAAATCGTTCATCAACAATAAATTATTGATCTTAACTGGGGAAGTTTCGATTGTGACCGATGGAGGTACCCTAGGAATCTGTTAGAGTCTCCCATATCGTGATCAACTGGTTTGTGACGTCCACCGACAGACCTGCATTAAAAGCCCCGATTTCCTTTAACAGTTGTATAGCTTCCATGAGAGATTCTTTTGTCAGGTTTTCTTTGGGGTGAGCTTTCTCGTTTCTTTTCCGTTTTAGATGTTTGACCGTATTGAGGTGTTGTTTGTCCCAATTAAACTCTCTCTTCACTGCATTCCAGGCCCTTCTCTTCGAACTTTGTCCTTCTTCATTCAGTTTCTCTTCGATATCTTTCACCTTGTAATGTAAGTTGTCGTTAAATTGTTCAGGGAAAACTCTTTTAAACATCATGTTTTCCATATCGTCGCACATAGTTGCTATGATACACCAAGCTTTAAGCGTTGAAGGGGAATCTTCATCCCGATTATTTTTTCTTTTCATGATTTGATCGACCTCGCTCCGTAACTTTCTAAGTTCCTCTTCCAAGAGTCTTTTTTCGTTTTCCAGTTTTGTTATTTTTCCCTCTAGCTCTTTGATCTTAGCGTCATGATGTTCTTTTAGGCGCCTAAGTTCGTTTTCCAAAGATTGTATTTTATTTTCCTTTGAACCAATTTCTCTTTTAAGATCACTGACGTCTGGCCTACTGTCTTCATCCCAGGACGAACCGTTGCTCATGTTGCTATTTTTAGAGAAACTTACAGTCCTGCCACATTTTAAAGATGTACTCTTAACCTGTTCCCTGATAATGCTCCCTTCGGACACTGAAAGCAATTTATAGCACCAGAGTTAGCAAACCTGTATTGAGCATGAAAACTGAGTCTTTATAAAGACAATGTCTGGCTGGAATGTGGTATCCAGCAGAGAGTAGGAAACAGGTTCTGATAACCAGGAAGGTACTTCATCTGCTGTCAAAATCTCTTTTTCAGCCTTCACTAGCCAACTCTTGAGATGTAAAGGGCAACAGCTTCAAGCTTTGAACTATAATACGATGAAATTTGATTGTACAACACAATCTCTATTAAAGAACAAATTTTTCCTGCTTTGAACTATGGATTACATAATACAATCTGTACATAGCTAAATGAGGGGATACATGTTTACACCACTCATCAGTCCACAATAATTTTCACGAAAGAATTCTCTGTCCTCTCTTCTCTCAGTGCTTCGCATCTCTAGAGTGGTGACATTTTGTGATATTGTTTCCCTCGATTGTTCCATTTGTTCATTTGATTGTTGAAGTGCATCAGCCAGGCGTGGTTTCTTACAAAGGGGTCTCTTTGAAGCTTTTCTTAGCTTTGTTGTGGTTTAGTTTTCCTCTGATGGGTCAGGCTCTTCACAGCTTGCTCCATCTGTGGCTACAGTGGATTTGTGCTCTTCCTCAACTTGACTTTCGAACACATGACCTTGTGGAGGGTCATTCACTGGGCGAGAACCTAAAACCAAGGGGTTAAGAGTACATCTTTGAAATGTGGCAGGACTGTAAGTTTCACAGAGATGGGGATAAGTGGTAGAAAGGTTGGAAATAAGGGGGAATTTCCAAATTCCTCAGTGGCAATTCCCCTCACTATTTTACCTCTGGAAATCAGCATAGCCCATTTTTTATGGTGTATAAACTTGCAATAAAAAAGGGTAACATTTATCAACTTCCTTGAATCTTTTTATACATTTTATGGGTGCCACAAACTGATTAAAGGCACATTGAACAGGGAACAGACTGTATACTAGTTATAGTTCTCACCGGAAAAAAAAATCTCTCACCAATGTGTGGGTGGACTATAAAATACCTTGCAAAGAATTGTGTTTAGTGCTTATTGAACTACACTTAAGACTTACGTACCGGTAAAAATTCAACAACATGGTCTTTGTTTTCGTTGTTCAATAATATTTGATCCAAGAATTTGATCCAAGCGTCCCAATGCTGGAACGCAACCTTTTCAAGTGAGGTAAGGGCACTTGTTAAGTAAGGTCTTTCTGCACCAGATGATTGCATCCTATCTTTTAACTTTGCATAACCGTTTCTGAACTTCTTAATTTTATTATCGATCTGTTGTATCGTTCTCTCGATACCACTCTCCTCCTTCATGATCTTTTGAATTTCTTCGTTGACATTTTTATTGCTCGCCATTCCTTCGATGTAGTCTTGAACGCTTTTCTCGCTGTATGCATCAAGCAAAGCAATGATTTCTTCGCTTGTCCAGTTCACGCCTGCCGCCATCTTGGTGACTGCCTTGTAGGGAAGCATGGGAAAAAAACGTGGGAACCACCAACAGCGTGTTCAGACAAGTTCCCGTGTCCGGGAACGGTGCCCGAGTACTACCCTTGGAGGTAGTGCCCGTGCCGGGGCACGGTGCCCAGATTTTTGCGCGGGCACCAACAAAAAGCTATGTTCAGACCAGTCAGTGTCCTTTACCGAGAACCGGGCACAGGCACCTAGTCTGAACGGGGCCTTAGTAAATTTAGTTGAAAGGAAGGTCTTGAGTTTTTTCTCAAATGATAATACTGTACTGGATTGTCTTACTTCCAATGGAATAGTGTTCGAAATCTTGGTGTGCATATAGAGAAAGTTTATCACCATAATTAAGTTTTAGTTTTACAGTTTGGCAGCATCAGCAGGTCTTGGAGGTTCGAGTGTAGAGACCTAGTCGATTTGCGATGTTCCAAGAGTTCCATTTGATATTGCAGGCGGAGACCATTCAATGATTTATTGACAAAAGGGTGCTTAAACACGAAGGCGCGCTATATAAGGAAGTCTTCCCTGGGAAGACCTGGGCTCCTTTGTCACTCACCGTTGACGTGTGCGGGTCAAATTTAAATGCTGGTTGACGAACAAAGGGAGCTAATGAGATATCTGTTTTTTACTTCCATCAGCATGGTGGCATGAGGTAACGTGCGAACCACCTACTTCGATCTCAAATTTACTGCCACAAATAAAGAAAGTCTCCATTGGAGAAAGGAAATACAAATCTCAGAAATTCTTGTATTGTGACGAAGACATAAAACAATTCTGAGAAATGCGCCCGCTGTTCACTGCTTTGGAGTAGCTGTAGCTCAAGCTGACTTGACTCTAAGAGTTCTACATCACACGACGGTTGATTGACAAATGGTCCAGTGGGACCTAAGGCTCCTTTCATAGCGCGCCTTCGTGTTTAAATACAATTCAATATAAGACAAGCAACCAATTAAGTTGTACTAAGGCAGGAGTAAACTGGTAATAATTTCTTGTACCAGTGACATAACGAGCAGCAGTGTTCTGGATTTGTTGTACCCCTTCACTTTATACTCTGGTAGAAAGATGGAACAATATTAATGTCTTTTCAGTGAGAAAGATCAGTGAAAAGTGAACTACATTTTTGTAGAATCAAATGCTAATTAGACATCAATATTTTTACTGATGGACGAGTAACATTTACTATTGAAAGTCACATGATAGATTAGTTTCATTATGGCCAAAATGAAGATTGTAGTTGTTTCTCATATTAAAGTAGGGAAGATTAATTGAGTACCTAAAAATAAATTATATGCAAGCTGATTGTACTCAAGTTATCGCTAATCGATAAAAAATGAAAGTTGTTATCAACTGGGTTGCTTTTATACACAAAACATGTTCTTGAACAAGACTGGTGCAGATATGCATATGGATGACTTATAAAAATCATCCTCTCTCTGCCCTTTCTGATGTTTCCTGTCCATGGTACAGCTCTAAATAAGGGTCCGTTTGGCTCAAGTTTTCTAGTGATCACCCTTAACAATCACAATCACTGCTTCCTGAACTTGATACAGTGGCTTTGCTGGACCTCTCCCCTGGGTTCAGAGTTCAATAAGTGTAAATACTAGTCAGTTCTTCAAAGCAGTCCTGAGACCAGTACATGAGAATTATGCCTGTGAATATGAAAATACTGAAGTAAGCCTTCATCCCGTGATTCATTGTGTCCTTCCTCAATACAAACTTTATTGACATTCAAATAAATGGCTATTCAATGCCAATTTACAAAACATAAAAATTCACAAATATCTTTATAAAAGGATCATCTTTCAATCAACTTTAAACTTAACTTTCAATTTTATCATTCATCAATAAATTTCTGTATCAAGATAGACTTGAGCTTCTTTTTTAAAGTAGTAATATTTAGAATAGATTTTAAAAAGTGTCTAAAGAGTTCCAAATCTTAGTTGCTCTGTATAAGAATGTACGTTGGCCACTTGCTGTTCATTATTTATTGATGTGAAGATCTTCTTTATTCCTTGTTGTGTAATTGTGAGTATCCTTTCTTTTAATTAACTTTGAGCACAGGTACTGTGGTGTATGGTGGCCCATGAGGGCCATAGAGTTTTTATATCTTTCCTTTTCTTTTTTCTTTTTAAACCTGATCAAGAGTTCTATGTTACTACAGAATAATGCAACATTATTTTCAATAGTGACATATGTTTTGTGTTAATGTTTCCTTGTTGCCCTTTCCTTGCATTGATAAAGCAGTTCTTAGTCATGATAATATGTGGCTGTCAAGTGAAATAAAAAAATTACAATGCTGGTATAAATACACAAGATAAGAGTGTTCCAGTGATTCTAAAAGAGGCACTGGTATTGTAAAAAGTTGGAACGAAAGAATAACAAATACGAATGTTGATTTATCCAAAACAATGCAGTATGCGCATCTCGGAAGAGTTTGAAGAATAGGCGATCGGATGTTATATCCAAAAGCCCTTAGCACTCCCTTAAGCATGGTTGAGGGCTGAAGGAGAAACCTTTTTGATTCTAAATCCCAGACGTGAACGGTCGACATTTCCTAAGGAGAAATACTTTGCAAAAGCGACGACATTAGGGCTCAGCATTACCCACCATCTGATTACAATACACTGTCTAACTACAATCAGGGCAAGAGAAATTCTTTTTCTGTCATCACCGACAATCTTGGTAGCTATTCGCAACGAAAATGATTCTGATCAAAGGCTTAGCACAGACGCTGCCATAGTTAATGACTTCTCGATTTGAGACATTCATTTCCCCAGCAACCATCCCAAGGAGAAGATAAAGTTTCTCTTTTTAAAAAAAAGAATTACTGCTTAGTTAGACAAATCAATTTAAGGGAGAAGCGAGGCCGCAGTTCTGAGAGCGCTCGCCTCTCACCAATGTGGCCTGGGTTCAATTCCCGAACCTAACGTCTCACGTAGGTTGACTTTATTGTTGGTTCTCGTCCTTGCTCCGAAGGTTTTATCTCCGGGACAAGAGAAATCTATTTATTCTCTTACTCGTGGAAGCCAAGAGGAAATGGGCTCCTCATTTCCACTGTTTTTGAGGAGGAAGGAAAACCAGAGAACACAGGTAATTGGAACTTTCTATAGATTTTACTGATGTTACGCAGTTACACCACAGATTTTCATGATATTTAGAACTTTATTTTCTTCCATTCTATTTATTTTCTCTTTCGTCCACTGTTCGCATTCACATTTTATAAACTCTCAAATTACTAAAGGTATATTTACTAACTCGAGGAAAATTATGAACACCTGCGCTGCAACCCTTTCATTAAGGCGATGAAAAAAAAAATGTTAACAAGAAAGTCTTATTCAAACATTGTTCAGTGTCCACACAAGATATCCGATAAGGACTTAATTAGTTTCAAGTCATTAGTTTTCAAGTCAAATTAAAAATGTATGTTCACTGTCAATCAATCGAAGTCCGCTTAGGTCAGTACTCTCTTTTTACCCAGTTTGATAAACAATACGTATGATGCACGATCCTCGCAGTAGAGAGCGCTAATTATGCAATAACGAAAATCAGACCTGAAAAAATTCAGGCTTGTATGGGATTCGAACCACTGACCTCTGCCATGCTAGTGCAGCGCTCTACCAATTGAGCTGACAAGCCAACTGGGAGCAGGCCGTTAAGTTGATTCGTAGTAAACCCGTGATGATAAATCAGATATGATGAATATATGAAGTTCATACAGGCCTAATTTTTTTTTTCAGGTCTGATTTTCGCTATTGCATAAATAGCGCTCTCTACTGCGAGGATCATGCATCATACGTATCTATAACCGCAGTTCAAATTATATGAACTTCATATATTCATCGTATTTGATAAACAATGAAGCTGATTTGCATTTAGGTGGATGAAGTTCCAGTCATGAAAGTAACACCGTGTATTTCGAAGGGGCCAACCATGAGAAACACTTGGAGGAAACCTTTTCTTTTATTTCCTAGTTTATCTTGCTAACGCATTAAAAACTGAAATTGATGATGTTCCTTTTTCAATAATGCTGTCTCAGAATCCAGACCGATAGGATTTCGAAAATGATCTTGAAATGAAGACAATTTAAACGAGAAACTTGGGTTGAATTTCAACTTCAAATTTGAAGCATGATACCCAGCATGGTGGAGTTTGGAATTTATTTGGCAGCCACGAAACTCCCTCTTTCCACCGCTGTTAGCAACAAATGCACTGGCAGATCAAAAATAATAATAATAAAAAAAAAAACTCGTAAATCTATTTTGCAAGTTTCCTCGGTTTGATAAACCGTTCACTTCAATGTCAACTTCTCACTAACCGAGAACTAAAAAAGTGTTTTCAAACAACGACGAAATTGTACATCTCTGATGTTTTGCAGTAGGGGTATAATAGGATGCAGACCTTTTTGCAAATTAACACAGTGCAGGTGTTTGCTTCTTTCCAGAATTTCCGTTCAACTGTTGTTAAATTGTCATTTTCCATTTAGCCATCATCTGTCCCTTCCGGGTGGCAGGTTACCCATTTGCATTAGCTTTTTAATCACTTGTGCAAAACTCTACGGCAGCCCATTTCTCTCAAGTTACAATTTAGAACGACCACTTTCAATGCGGAGTAAAAAGTAACATGGCGGGCTTTTAAATTGAAAAGTCTCAAAAGGGAGAACAATAGAGAGAAAAAAACATTTATTTTTTATGGACTTTAATCAGCTAAAACAATGGTTTTTAAATTTTCACAGTGTAAATGTTTTCTCGGTCAGTTAAGTTGCCTCCTCCAGTGCCTCTTCTCGAGTAAAAACTAAAAGCTTTTAAAATTCCATTCAAGGCTTTTTAGAAATTAGTAGTCCTTGTGTAACTGATATTTATATATTGATTCCCTATACTAAGCTGTTTTCCCGGCGGTTTCAATTTGGGTTCATGAAGGCACCAGAACTTTCTTCATTATATTACGACGTACAGGTGAAGTATAGCGTTACCTGTTGTTCCTTTTCATTTACAGTCACCATATCATTTTCCACACATCTGTCGGTCCTTCGGACAACTAATTTCGAGTCTTGATAATAATATCTTTACTCTGTCTCACTGTGCCTTGGCTTAACTTTTATTCAATTGTGACTCTAACTCAGTAATTAAGACGATTTGAAGCACTTTGAATATCAGTAAGGTATGTTAGATATATCTCATGATATCCTTTGCAAATTCTATCTTTGACGAGATGAGGAAAACCGAGTCAGTATGGATAGCCTAATGTGATGGATATAGCCTTTACTAAGTCTGTGGTTAAATATCGGAATTTAAATGTTTGCTTGCATTTTTTGATTTGTATGAATTCTTATTTCACATCCCTTGTTTAAAGCTTGTTTTTTCCTTCCTCTCTTCCACTTTCATGAAAAAACGAAAAATAGCATCTTTCTTGGTTTGATTCCTGAGACCAAATTCATTTACTCGCTTAGGGCCTGAGTGCTTTGGGTTGACAAAATTTTTTTTTCTCCAGCAAACATCTCGACAAAATTTGTTTCCGCCAAATTTCAGTGACATGGAGGTACAATTTGAGCAATATTAAGACCTAGGGATTCAGCTAAAAATAAACTTGGGAGCCATAATAGTTGTACTCTGAGTGCCCTCGGTACTGAATGTATGCAGCATCCCGGGGTACGAATCTTCCATCTTCACCGTTTGATTACCGTGTAAAAATTAAATATTTTGGGCGGCCTTTAGCCTGAAAGACTCGCATATAAAAAGTAAGATAATTTTCTTGATTGACGTAGTCCTTCAAATCGTGGCTTGTAAATTGAAATGTCTGGCAGATTTTCACGCTGCCAAAAAGTTGTCCTGCCTCGAGGCTGGACGAAGGCGCCTTTGAAGTTCGGTAAGGCTTCACAAAATTTGTAGGATAAAAAAATAACCGAGCGCACTAATCTCACTGACCTGAAGACAGATCTCTTCACAAAATAAACAAAAATTTGTTTAGTGCGCCTGGGCCCTTAACCTGTTTACACACATGACATTTGCGATAATGCTGATCAGTAGCAGTACGTAGAACGCGGGTCACGTATGGACCCTATTAGGACAATTTTTAAAGTTGAAAAAAGAAGAATTCCATCAACGGTGAAGGCCAACTACCGACCAAATTGTTTTTGTTTTTCAAATTTGTAATTTACATTGTATCGTATCTTACAGTTCAACTACTGTAGCTCAGCTACTTCTATTGCAGCTAACATCAGAAACTTTACCTAACACCAAGAAGGGGTTCATGCCATCGTATTCGGCTTCGCAGTGCATTCCTTGGCTCATAGTCCTCATCATTGAGTGTCTGGCCATAGTCATCCTTAATATCATCACCATTGTTGTATTTGTGAAGAGGAAGCGTCAGCTGCAGCGGCGGAGTACATATTTGATCATCCATCTGGCGATAGTCGATCTTTTAGTTGGAGCAGTCTCTGGGCCGCTACAGATTGAAATCAGAATGCCGACGTTCTGTAACCTATGGACTTACAATGGGGAGCGTAGATTGTCTGTTTTTTTGAAACTGGCATTTTTAAATCTAGTCCCGCTCACTTCCCTTACAAATCTTGTTGCCATATCACTAGAAAGGCTGCACGCAACATTATTTCCATTTAGGCATCGTTTTATTGAGAAATGGGTTTATCGAGGGATAATAATTGTCATTTGGTTAACAACGATAGCTAGAGAAGCCGCTCAAATAGTGTTATATGAGATACTAGATAGCCATGAGAGGTTTGTTAACAATACCTTATACATTCCCTTTTATAGCATTTCTCTGTTTGTTATCTGTGTATCTTACATTTTCATTTTTATCAAAGTACGCTTCAGTCGTCATCCTCAATTTTATTTAGCGGCTAAAAGAGAAAGAAAAATGACGGGTTCCTCGCTTATCGTTACACTTGTATCTTTAGTTTGTTTTCTACCAGCATTGGTTTATGTAATTTTGTTTTTTGCAGCACAGATTACGATTCCTCATGTTATTGTTGTGCCTGTGCTTATACTATTCTTGGCCAACTCGCTTATAAATCCTTTAGTTTATGCTCTGCGGATACCAGGATTCAGAGTAGGCGTAGTACAGATAGCGCCTGTCGATCTGCCACTTCGAAACCTAGGGACACATTTATTCATTGATTAACCCAAGATGCGAATGAAGTTTGGTTTGATATGTTCAGGTGAAGCCCATTTGTTTTGCTGGAGACGATGTTGCTTTAAAGAAAAACTGATAGTTTAGGGGGAAATAATTAAAGTACCGGTAAAACCAGTACGATAGGTTTGCTTTTGAGTAAAAGGGACTATTCCAGTGGTGCATATTGTAATTTCTTCTGATCGTAGTTTGTTTTTATAACGGGTAAACAAACCGAAATTTTTAAAAGCTACACTGATTTGTAATGTATGGAAAATATAATCAAGCAAGTGGCGACTTTTTCTAAGATTACGTTGCATCATTTGCAAAACCTTGGAAAACTCACCCAATCCACCTCAGATTTTAATCCACTTGTGCAAGCACGGGGAAAGATCCTCTATTGATTTTATGAAATGCATTTCTCAAAAATACGCGCGAGTCTACAACTTCAGAACTGTCTCACAATAGCAGAAGAGAGCAGCTGAAGTTTGTAAACTTTTTTAATAGAATGGATCATTCCATCAGTAATTTGTTACGCCGACGACGATGTGTTTAAAATGCGATAATAATATCAACAATAATAATAATAACAGTAATAATAGTAATAATAATAACGATAATAATCTATTGTAATTAGTAATAGACCTTTATTCACTATAATCACTAAACATATGAACAAAAATTATGATAAAATGCTTAGAAATCGAAAAATGCACTAAAATGTCTGATAAAAATCAAAGAAAAGCTAGTGGATACACGCTTCGTTTACTATGGTAACAATTTAATAATGATTTTAAAGGAAACAAGTTAAAAGAAAGTAAAACCTAAATAAAAACGAAAAAAAAACAGAGATTAGGTCGGCCAGGCTTTAATATTTTCAATATGTAAACCTGATTCAATAAAGTCTAGCTGTCGTCTTCTGGATCTTGAGTGTCTTAAGCATAGGATCGCAAAGCGTATGATGGTGAAAGACATTTAAGCTTTTATCCAGGAAATTGCGCTTGAGTAACTTTCTCCCTTCTTGCTTGCGATCAGCTCCGCAAGTCTGCTGCGGTATTTAACACACTCATCTGCCATTGTCGTGAAATTAGGGGAGTTAACGTTCCTTGTTCGTTCTCCATTACCCTTTCTGTATGCTGCCTCTTCTTTTTCTCGTGCTTCTTGTAGTAAATATATTATAGTAATGATGATGATGATGATGATGATAATAATAATAATAATAATATTTATTTATATTTATCCAGGGAACCCACTCGCCTATGCAGTTATCATTGGGGCCCTGCAAAAGAAATTTTTAAAAGAATAAAAGATAAAAGCCTATCTAAAAATAAAAATTAAGATTAAGAGAAGGAAATTCAAATTGAAATGTATGGCTTATCTCAGTTTCAAGGTTGTAAGTTTGGCTTTAAAAAGAGATAATGTTTTGGTGTTTTATAATGTCATTGTCTAGATTATTCCAGTCGTAAGAAGCTCGAAAAAGATAAGTTCGTTGGCCCCAACTGGTGCGCAGGCGAGAAAGATGTAGTTTGATAAGAATGATCATTACCATCGCGCTGGATATCAGTTAAAGGTCTTTATTAAGAATTATTGTGCAAACAGACGTGCTACAATTAACATGAATAACATGAATAAAATGAATAAGGAAAAAGAAAAGGTATTAATTACTATTGAAAAGACATCTATTAATAAAAACTGATTTAAAACGGCTTGTCTGGACCTTAGGCAAAATATAATTATGAGACCTAGTTCTCAACTGCCGTGTTCTCTGGGGAGGTAAGAGATCGCTCAACGCAGTGTTGGTGGAAGAGATCCTTTGCCATAATTTCTTATCTCTATTACAACGGATATCCAAGATACTGTGTTGCTTTAAGCAGTAACCCAGTTTATAACACCTGGCAAAGAGCTTATCAATTCTACTTAAATATTTACTATAAAAAGCACACCCCCAGACCTCAATAGACCTCAATATCAGACTTCCTGTCTAAAGTTATCGGAAAAGCTGAGTGTGACATTCTTTATTTTTTCAACCAATAGTCCAGAATTTCTGCTTATTCACCCTATCTTATACCGCATTATTACCTATTTGTTTTCTTGAAAAAGTTGGCCGCTGTTTTGTTGTATTTTGATCTGTACATATCTTTACTATAGAAACGACTATACCCACCAAAAGTTGCTGTTTGTTTCATTTCAGTAACAGAATAGGTCAGATACAATGAAATATATGAAGTTCATTTATAGGATCGTGCATCACACGTAAGTAACAGAATAGTTGCTTATGAATGAAAGGGAAACATAGTTATGTTTATCTAAGTTTACTTTGCTCAGTGAGATGAATTGTTCACATCCAGTTGTTTAACGTGGGGACCTTGAGGTAAACGGTCTGCCCCAGTGAAAAAGAAAATTCTTCAAGGCACAGACTCACCTTACATGGAACAAATTATTGACCCGAACAGCTTTGATTAAAGTGAATCGCTTTTTTTGTCATAATATCCAGAGAAGAGTTGAAGTACATATATATTTTTTTCAATTAGGCGTGTTTTTAGGGTCTCTGCCTTTGGTAATTTTCCGGATAGATATAACTTCTTGCATGGACTGTGTGTACCAAATTTGTTTTTGTCTGGTGAGAAGGACAAGGCGATAGGTGTTGATGGACTAGAACAAGAAGGGTGAAAAAATGGAGTTTGCTTAGGGATACGCCTGGAGCCATTATAAAACAATGCAGCTACTTATATCCTGATAAGAAAGTCAATGTCGTCTAAAGTATGTGCTTTTGAAGTTTCGAGTCAGAATTCTGTTTGTTGCTCTCTTGTTTCTTGATCTTTTAATCAACCAAATTCATTTCAACGATATGGCATAGCCCCTTTAATAAATTCGGATATTTTTGTTTCTAATTTCGATACTAAAAGAAGATTTATTCAAAAATGGGTCTTTTATTAGCTTGTTTTCAGTTACGATTTATAGCTGTTCACTGTGAAATGAAAAAGTTGCGTATTCAAATGAAAACGGATACATGTGGACATGGCCAGAATTAAGGCTCGCTCGGTCAGTTTTTGGTTCGAAGAACAGGCGATCACCCAGCACCTATCATGGAAAAATCTGGAGCTTTGAATTCGAAAACTTTTGAAACACTGATTATTTCTATGATCTATCTGCTTGAGCAACAACCCCTCAATCATCGGGGGCGGAGAAAATACACGATCTGTGCAATTTGCAATCATGACGGTCTGCAAATAACCCATTACTAAGGGATAGTCCCACGGACGTTGTACTTCCTGTCAAAGCTGACGATAAAAGGTGATTGTGATGGTCTTGATAACGTTTTTAGAGAGTGACTAGGCGTTTTGGCTGTTTCGCTTTATTTTATACCTATTACAAGCTAATCTGTTATAGTATATGTGCCGTTGACTCGCTTAGACACTTTTCTCGCCCGCGGACCTCATGTAGTTAAGAAAAGATACATCAATGATTACACACGATTGGCGCACAAGGCTTGATTTGATTTCTAAGTTTTCTTAAGTTTGCAATTTGAAAATTATTTTGGAAAAAAATGTGTTTCTTCATCGTAGTTTTGAAAAGGCGCTTGGTTAAGACTTGTCGTATTACGGTTGAAATGTGACCAATTTTAACTAATACCTTGACTCCACAATCGATAGTGGCTCTGAGTCTTAAGGCAAACAATTAAAAGTCCACATTAGTTTTCTCCACAATTTTACTTTCTATTTTTATTTCCGCGCATTACTCCGAATTTAAAGTAGGGTCCACTTTAAAGTTTTTTTATCACCAAACTAATACTCTGGTTTCTTTTCACTTACGTTGACACTGTTCACTTATGTTGTCATTAATTTTCCTCGTCGCAAAAAGATACTCAAAATATCGAAATGTGTCTCTTTTAACTTTCACAATAACACGAGGCTATGAGCAGAATTACTTTATCAAAGAATGACTGAGATGGCATTCTCCACCGACGCTAAAATCAGTGATGAGTTGGACATATGACCTGGCTGACACGCTTGTGCATACCATGGCTGAAATTACAAGGATGAGAAAAACCTAGACTTGGAACTCTTCATCCTTCATGTAAATTCAAGCTTTAGGTATAGGATAATGCATCAGTTTTTTTTCTGAGTTTTTCTTGCTCAACAACATCGCAAAAAATGACAGAAAAGATGCAATTGAGGAGCTGAAGGAGGGTGGGAAGATCTGATAATTTGAAAGATAGCTGGCCCCCCGGTTAGCTCAATTGGTTAGAGCGCCGGATTGTGTTGTGCGGGAGGTCGAGGGTTCGAGTCCCGGCCGGACCAATACTCATGGTCTTAAAATTACTGAGAAGAATTTGCCACCTTTCTATAATATCAAGAAATAGATAGATATTCTAGTCTTCTCGGATAAGGACGAATAAACCGTAGGTACCGTCTCCCGCAGGGTTAGAGATTATTGTGTGGTGGAGGTCCTCCCCTGGGGTGGAATGGGTGGGTTTACTGGGCCCGCAGTAATTGGCGCAAGCTGTTGCGGTGTCCCTGCCTGTCGGCAAATCTAATAGATAAATAAATAAATAGATAAAATAAATAAATACCAACAACACAGGTTCACGGTGATGATGACACGCGAATCTCTGTAGGCTTTCACTGGAAAAGTGATAATGATCAAAATAAGATGACGATAATAATCGAAAAATATTCTTGGAAGTCGACTCGTTATTAGACTGTATGATACTATGAATTCTCTGTGAGATTCTGAGATCCAGGCATTTTGTGTGTTTCGGGGATATGAATTGGTGTAAAATCAAATTACCTTCACTCTCGGCTGGTAGCATTCATAACCATTTTCTTTCAGTTACTTCCATTGTAATGCAATCATTTCCCTTAATCGGCAGATGAGGTTTTTACTTCGACGCTGTACAAACTGCTACGACCACGACATGGTGGATGATGATTATTGAACAAGGAATTTGAATTGTAAGTTAAGGACAACCTAGCTACTTTGAAAGATGAAACAACGATCAAACATCTCTCACAAATTATAATGAACGAAATCACGCTCCCTTAGAATGAAAATACAGTTCCACAGGCATTTAGTTGTTCTGATTTTCCTGCTTGTGTGCAGTAGATTGAGCGCGCGATGAAAAGCCTCCTTGTGGAACTCCGCCGCCATACTTCTTTGCGGCTTCTGGACTTTGAATCCTTGACGCATCTCCTTTAGTCATCGGATTTCTGGGCTGCGCGTTTCATCCAGAGCTTTGACTTCCTTGTTTGTCCATGGTTCTCTAAATCACTCGCTTCTTAAGTCATATTCATTTGTGGCGGAAAAAAAGAAAGAAATGAGTATCATACAATGATCATTTTTACAACGAATGCCTTCGATGTTTGCATCATTCTTTAAAGTGGAAAGAATCGAGTATAAAATTTGGTGAGATGTGAATTTGAAGACACTTTGAGGACGAATCAACCTAAGAGTTGTCTAAGGAAACAGCTCTGTCAGATCAATCTTCAGATAATAAATGGCTTTGCTCATTTTTATCATAGTTGGGAGAGGAAAAACTTTCAAAAGCACGCAGGTTGAAAGATAATTCCAAATTGACCAGCATAGTTTTCTCTGAAGGGAGATAAGAAAAATTCCTACCTCTAATAATTAGACTAAAATTTTTCTCTCAGCTGTAACTCAGTCCAAATACGGCCATGTTACAGTTGTGTACTTAGTTGCCAAGCCTTTGATTTGGAGTGAGGCTGAGGGTGACTTTTTTGTGATAGAGACCAGTATTTAATTAACATAATAACAATTAACAAATGGTTAACAGCACAGCGTAAACTATTGAGTTATGGATGCACGCGGGAGGTTGCTAAGCACGAAAGAAGCGTAAGAGTTGCGCGAGGCGATAGCGACTGTAGCTTCTTGCATCAACCGGATGCAATGAAGAGGAACGTGAAGCAGGGCTGAGGAGAACAGAGCGCCCCCTACTCTTCTTTTCATGTAAGACGATAGAAACGAACAGGCTAGTTTTGGTCGATTTTATTTCTGAAATAAATCTTAATTTTACACTTAGAGTTGACGCTCTGAATACAACCTTCAAAAAGACACGATTCTTAACGACCAGCCACACTAGCGAGAAAAAAAATTAAAAAGGATGAAGATGTGCCATACTTCAGATTTATGAAAATGAAAGGTTGAAATATGACGTCTGAGTCCAAATTGCCGAATAAAGAGTGAAATAGCATAGCCACAGAATAAATTCATGACTTACGAATGAGTCGAAAGAAACAGTTCAAAAGTTTCGGTTTCTACCGACTTCTTCATGCCTCTAATTGTATTCAGCTTCATCCAAACTGCCGTGTTACCGAGTGAACAGTTTTGTTACACGCTTTCGGGAAAAATCACATTTTCACAAGAGTTAAGGTGAGAACTGAATTAGTTAGTTGGGATATAAGAGATATACAATGTCAAACGGGTAGTGATAAAATATATAGGTAGAAATAAGTTAAGTATAAGATGAAAAATCAAAGAAATATATTTATTCCTCACAAGTGTGAGAGAAATACATCTTATTAGTTGTTTTGTTGTGTAGTATCGCTGAGTATTTTTACGATTTGTGCCGTATTTTGACGAGCCCGTAGTGCGAGTCAAAATACAAATAACGAGTAAAAATACTTAGCGATACTACACAAGAAAACGTCGAATAACTTATTTATTATCCAACACACCAAGTTGTTATTTCAGTGCGGGCGAATTTAGCGGATATTTATTTACGGGGAGTGCGTGACAGAAGTATGAGTTGCTTTTTCTATTTTCTTCAAAAAATATATCTTATTAGACGTTTTGTTGTGTAGCATTGCTGAGTATTTTTACGAGTTGTTAGATCTACAGGACGCTCTTTCATGAGACATACACCTGGTTCATATGAAACACGAGTCAATTTCGAAAGCGTCACGTCTGAAAATAGATAAAGAAAGAGAGTAAGTTTCGAGCTCCTTCGTCGACTGAAGAAATTCGAAAAAGGAGGTCTGCGGGTTTAGATATTGAACCTTCAAAGAAGCTCAGATTTATTCTTTATCATGTCATCGTGAAAAACGAACCAAACTGTTCTTTACTCGATCAACAAACAAGCAAACTATTTCCTCTCTTTCTTCTATTATCAGATTAAAGACAGAAAAATTCTCGCAATGCTGACTGTAGATTCAAATAATAGACCTTGAGGTAGCTGATTTATCTGCCCATGAAGGATCTATGAAACTACAACATGCATGGTTGATTCCAGTATTACGACCGGCGCTTGTCACATACGAATTATAGTATACGGCCTCCCTTACAGCGATTGAACCCAGAATCAGGAAAAACTGGGGCTCTAAAACCCCAAAGAGAGACTCTGATTTTTCTTACGCTGTCCCAGCTTGCAGAAATCTGCTTCAGTGACATTTTTTTTAAAAGATTTTTTAAGACACTCCAAGTGTTTCTCCGAAAAGAGATATTTCTACAACGACCTGAATGTCTATAGCTAATATTTCTCTAAGAAGTGCACGAATTTTATCCGGTGTAAACTGTCATTTTCTTCATTAGACGCGTAACGCTTTGAATCTGTTTTCCTCTAGTTTCAATGAAAAGTCACGTATCCTACTTGGATAAGAGCTTTTTGGAGTTTTATTGCAAGCATTCTTCAGGTGAGAAAAGCTAATGCAGGTTGTTGACGGTGATTAATTTATGTTACTTATTCTTAAAAAATGAAGATGAATGCAATATACCAAAAAGAACATCAGAGATTATAACAGATAAATCTATTTTTATTTTGCACCAAGTTTTCATTCTAATGAGAGAAAACTAATGAATGTAAATTTAAGAAATAGAGTTCGCCGTTTATATTCTTCCATCTTCACGTCCTCTGCATGAGTGAAAGAGAAAAAACAGCTTTGGTGATTCCAAAATAATTGTATAGGGATGAGATCTATAACACCATCGAATTTGCCTGCAACATCTGTAGGTTTCACCGCAAACATCTTCGGTGCAGAATTGGCGCGCGTCATTTACACGAAATAACTTCACCTTATCATTTTAGAAGGTTCATGGGGCTGTAGAGGTGAAAGCGGAAAAGTGAAAATTTGAGGAAATCCCAACACTTTTCAGGGAAAGATAACGGGAAAGACTTTTATTATCCAACTACACTCCGTAGAGTACAAATAACGCCATAGACGAGTACGAATATCACGCGGTATTTGTACTTCAGAGAGCCAATTAGACAGGTTTTTCTCGCATCGCGCAAGCGAAGAATTGGATTGAAGTTACGAAAAAAAATGGCAGACAATTTGAACCATATTTCCAACGACGAAGAGTCGGAATGGCTGGCAAATATAGATCCAAGTTTATTAGATGAATTGAACGGAAAAAAAAACAGTTAAACAACCAGGAAATTTCTTCATTTATTGAAGAAAATAGAAAAAGCAACACCACACCGCGCCAATCCCGTTCCGCTTCGCACACTTCTGTCACGCACTCCCCGTTAATAGATATCCGCGAAATACGCCCGCACTGAAATGACAATTTGGCGTGTTGGATAATAAATAACTTATTCCACGTTTTGTTGTGTAGTATCGCTAATTATTATCCAACTACATCTAGACGAGTACAAATAACGCCACAGACGAGTACAAATATCACACGGTATTTGTACTCGTCTATTGTAGAGTACCAGTTAAACAGGTTTACTCGCATCGCGCAAGCGAAGAATTGGATTGTAGTTACGAAAAAAAAAAAAAAAAACCAAATGACGGACAATTTTAATCATATTTCTGACGACGAAGAGTCAGAATGGCTGGCAAATATAGATCCAAGTTCATTAGATGAATCGAACGAAGAAAAACAGCTTGACGACCAGAAAATTTCTTCATTTGATGAAGAAAATAGAAAGAGCAACTAACAACGCGCCAATTCCGTTCCGCTTCGCATACTCCTGTCACGCACTCCCCGTAAATAAACATGCGCGAAATGCGCCCGCACTGAAATAACAGTATGGCGTGTTGGATAATGGATAACTTATTAGACGTTTTGTTGTGTGGTATCGCTGAATATTTTTACTCGTTACGGCACAATTCGTAAAAATGCTCAGTGATACTACATAACAAAACGTCTAATAAGATATATTTATTATCCAACTACACCTAGACGAGTACAAATAACGCCATAGACGAGTACAAATATCACGCGGTATTTGTACTCGTCTATTGTAGTACCGGTTAAAGAGGTTTTCTCGCATCGCGCAAGCAAAGAATTGGATTGTAGTTACGAGAAAAAAAACAAATGGCGGACAATTTGAATCATATTTCCGACGACGAAGAGTCAGAATGGCTGGCAAATATAGATCCAAGTTCATTAGATGAATCGAGCGAAGAAAAACAGCTTGACGACCAGAAATTTCTTCATTTAATGAAGAAAATAGAAACAGCAGCACAATTCCGTTCCGCTTCGCATACTCCTGTCACGCACTCCCCGTAAATAAACATCCGCGAAATTCGCCCGCACTGAAATAACAGTTTGGCGTGTTGGATAATAAGTAACTCATTAGACGTTTTGTTGTGTAGCATCGCTGAGTATTTTTTCTCGTTATTTGTATTTTGACTCGCCCTACAGGCTCGTCAAAATACGGCAGAACTCGTAAAAGTACTCAGCGATACTACACAACAAAAAGTTTAATAAGATATTTAACAAATGGTAAACACCACAGCGTACACTATTGAGTTATGGATGCACGCGGGAGATTGCTAAGCACGAAAGAAGCGTAAGAGTCGCTCAAGGCGATAGCCGAGAGCGACTCTAGCTTCTTGAGTGCTTAGCAAACCTCCCAAGTGCATCCATAACTCAATAGTGTACGCTGTGGTGTTTACCATTTGTTTTATAACATAACATTGATACATTGTAGCCAAAGAGTTCCCTTTTATTTAACAAATCTTACGCGACCAGAAAAAAACAAGCGCTCGCGCGGAAAAATAGTCTTTGCATTTGCTCACGTCAGCAGCGTACACCCATGGGCAAATGGGGGAAGCTAAATTGACCAATCAGAGCGCGCGCTTTACTTTGGTAACGTTATAAATTTATTTTATGTACAGTTTTTTAGCTCTACAGTCCCCACAAGAGCTGGAGATGGAACATTTCCTAAAAATACTGATGTAAATCTAACAATTTATCACAAGACTTATAGAAAAACCGAAAAAAAGAGAATATTTTGTCGATTGAACACCGTACCGTATTCTCCCTATTAAATTGCGAGGATCATAAGAATATAACAAAGGAAGCATCAACTCTATCTTCGGATTTTGTGGGTTAAGTAATGAAAGAGTTTGATTTATGTCGCTTCTTTGCCACGATACTGTTTTCCATTGAGTAATATATTCTCCCCAATAAATTGCAAGGAAATTCATAAGAAAATAACAGGGGAAACATCAACCGTATCTTTGGATTTTGTGGATTAAGTAGTTGAAGAGTTTGATTCGATGTCACCTCGTTGCCACGATACTGTTTTCGAACAAATCTGTGCAACCAAGAGTGCATGTCCTGTTGGTACAATAATAAAATTCACGGATTGACTTCATTCTTTTCGATTCAGTTTTATATGACGGAGAGTGTCCTGCTCTGAGAGGAATCAGGATGTTGGGATGTTTTTCGCCGAAAGGAAAATAGCTGAGTTTAAATCGCAGAATGACCTCATCGTGATACAGAAAAATGCAAAAAAAAAACCTTAAAAGGAAAGAAGCTGACAAAAAGCAGCAAATAAATGTACAAGATGACTTTTGATAAGTAGCAGACCAATTTTAATAACAAAACTGGACATTACATGGGGTTAATTCCTAGATCGTAATTTTGAAATATTTGATGTTTTTATCGAAATCGTGAAGAAGAATATCAATTTTGATATTTTCAGGCATTTAGAACTGAAAAATGACATCTTTTGGGGAATAAACGGATTCAGAGGATGACAGTTGACAGGTATATTTAGTTCTCATTATGTCATTTATGACAGCAGTCTGAAGCCTAAGACATTTAAAAAAAGCGAAGTCTCAATTTCATTCGAATATTCCTGGTTTATTGTGAACCGCTTCGAGAGTATGCCACGTATGTATCACTGATACATTCCTAGGTTTCTCTCAATTGGTTTACAGATGAAAAGTCCGCGCACAATGCAATTTCCTCAACAGAATGGGTAACGTACCTGTTGTATTTATAGCTAAACCAGGCAACATTTCTAGAAAACGAAATTAAGCGTTACAACAAACGTTATGACAATAAAAAAATAAGGAAATAAAGACACAAAGAGATTACCAGATGAATACGTGAGACTCGTCCTAGTTTTCTTTGTTTTGATCGACGTAAATACATATCGTTGACTCTGTTGTAGCCAGAACGGCCGAAAAACCTGTACAACATGAGCCAAATGCAAAAAAATTGACTGGCTCCGAAATTACAAAGTATTAAGCCTCCTAAAATAACCATTCTGCGGGATCAAAGCAGGAAATCACGGAGAGCAAATTTTGATTGTGCCTTTTCGGTTAGCCGATCAGAGCACAAGATTTCCTTTCATCGCATGAGAGTAACATAAAAATATGAGGAGAAAACGTCAATAGAAGCTGACAATAGTGAAAATTTTAACCCCACAAAGACGTTTGCTGCTAATTGTGGATCATGATCATGTGTGAAAATGAAAGCTCGAAGACGTCACGATTTAATATTTTGGCTTTCCGAGGGCTTGTGAACATGATTCGACGTTTTTCGCTAAGCTCACCACCCTAGTTATGTTATCCTTTACAGAAGTTAAATTTTAGTCTTTAGCAATTTGAACTACGTAACCACATAGTAATTACTCAAAATTCTAACTGGTTTTGGTTGGAATGCTTTTTGTACAGTAACGGACTGAAGTAGCACATGTGTTGACGTGTTTACATCATATGTCAAAGGGTAAAAATTTAGGCGCAGTGAATGCTAATAATGGCGCAGAATACTGCTCTGAAAGGCGAGACTGCTACACCAGCCTAACACGAGAAATTTGAAAAAGATCTAGTTCAAAGCTATACAGCAACAGAGTTTTTTTCTCTCGGCAATGCATGGAGAAATATTTTTTTAAATTTCCCAAAACTTCAGTCTACTTCGGTCAACCAAATGTTTTGTGGAATACTTAATTTGCCCAAACTATTGACTTTGGAAAACGCAACAGGACTGAATTCAAGAAAGCTTCGCAGAATTTTGAAAAACCATTACATATTCTTTTTTAATCCTGCTCTCCATGATGTGTTAAAATCGCCGTGTGAAAACGCGTTACCGTATAAATTTAATAGTAAAATCAAGACTCACAACTGAGATACTGTTTGAAGAACTTTGGAGAATTCTCCCAGCCTCGCTCGTGATTAGATGAGGGTATGAGAACAAGGAAAGAGTCTCAACTGCATAGATTTGTTGTATTTTTCTCAATGCCTAACGTGAGCAGTTAGTCTGTTTCTGTCAACACAAGCTGATTTGCACCAAGAATTTCAACTTACACTTCAAGTATATAACATTTTTTGTAGCTGATTCGTTTTGGCGCCAAAATGCAGTCACAAAGAGTCTGAGGACGAATTAGCTTTTTTATATTTAAATAGGCGCAACGAATCTAAATACTTGTCTAACAATCAAACGAACACATCCACTAAAAGAACATGTTAAGAGCCGTGCAAAGATGCATGGATTACCCAACAGCATTGTAAGTAACATCTCGCTGCGAATATTTTAGCCCTTTAAAAGTGTAATTTCATAATTAAAACGCAATTCATTTATTTGCTTTGCGGTTTGACTGTGCTGATGTTACCATTGGCAACCAGTCCAGAAATAAAACAGTTATCTGTGCATCTGTAGCCTTCATATTTAAGTAACGCTTCGTTACGTAAGCAGGAGTCACATGCATATAACAGAGAACCTTGGACAGCATATTATTCGCCAAGAGTACGAAAACAATCAAAGCAACAAACAAATAAACTCGCGCTGTCAGGCTATCACAATAGCGTGACGGAGAAAACTTTTCGTTATGGTTAAGTTTCAAAGACAAGTAATTTACGGCGTTCTCTTTAGAGAAATTAGATTATTTTCATTTGAGTCGCTTCAACAGTTCAATGATGTAACTAGGGGCCTGGCCGTTGAGCGCTTTGTAGGTCAGAAGTAGTATCTTGTAATCTATGCGCTAGCTAACTGGGAGCCAGTGCAGCTGCTTTAAGATAGGTTTGATGTGGTTGTACTTTCTTGTACGAGTGACGACACGAGCTGCGGCATTCTGGACATTTTGTAAGCGATCTATCAGGACTTTGAGTAGTCCGTATAGTAGCGAGTTGGTGTTATTTAGCTTAGATGTAATGAATGCATGAACTAACTTTTCAGTATCTGCTAGAGATAGGCAGTCCCTTATCTTTCTAATGGTTAACCCATATTAAGGATTTCATATCCTAGATAAAGAAGAACTATAAAAAATATAGCAATAAAAAATAAAATGTACATTAATATAAATGCAAGTTCATGAAAAAATATATAAAAATCACAGAAATACCATTAAAAAGGTATAGAATGTCCATTAATTAAATATTAATTTGATTCCTCAATTTTAGTTCAAAATTGTTGCTATTTGGACTATCAGGGCAATAGATTACATTACTTGGACCAGATCAAATCTCACCTGATCTATTATCCAAGAATTGGTTGAAGTCTTAAAAAAGAGCAATGATTGTTGTAAGTTCCCTCAGTAGTGGGAAGAATCTTCAGTTATACCTATCTTTTTGACCCTATAGACCACTTTCATAAATGGCTGCCAGATTAATATTCTTTTGTTTACATTTAAATTTGCCTGGGTGGCCTCGCTTGAGATAATGTATTCTTTTGAATTTTGTACTGGAGAACGAGGCCACCGAGGCAAATTTAAATTTAAACAAAAGAGTATTAATCCGGCAGCCATTTATGAAAGTGGTCTATACTAACAATTTTTGACCAATATCTTTGCTTGGTGCTTCAGAGAAACTACTGGAGAGGGTAGTATGCAAGTCTTTAGATAATCATATTATTCCTGTGAAAGTGTGGTGTGATTGTCTGGGCGAGTGTTGTCCTGAGAAGGATTGTTCTCCGTGGTGGTGACTGACGTTTCAACAACCCGTGCAGAAGTCATCATCAGAATCAAGTGAACAGTTGTTTGTCAGTAGAATGTTCTTAGTCCAGTTTGTTTAAAATGATTGGTCAATTTTTCCGTGATGTTATTGGGTGGTAAGACTGAAGTGGCGTAAGTCGGTTGTGATTGGTCTGTTTTGATCCTTCGGTAAAGTTAGGTCGTTCTGTTCGGTTTATTTGTAATGTTAATGCCGTGAATGTGTCGTTTGTATGCAGCCGGTAGTAGTTAACACCTGTTTAGGAGAGTCTGTTCTAAGTTAGTAAACCAGCTTTCCAGAGTCAGTCATTGAAAGTATTTAGTGCTGTAGGTTAGGCATTGCACCGAGTCCCACTCAATATTGTGGTTTATAAGTCGATGATCTTCAGCAATGTGATTGCTGACATCGCCTTTCCTTGTGGCTCGTCTGTGTTCAGTCAGTCTTGTTGCGAGGTTTCTGCCAGTCTCTTCAATGTAGGAGGCTGGGCAGTCGGGGCAATTGATCCCATAAATTGCTCCCTGTCTGTTCCTCGGTTCGTCCTCGTCTTTAACATTGGTTAGTAACTGACGTAGTGTGGTGATGGGTTTGTGGTTGATGCAGATGTTGAAGAATCTTAAGATGTGTGAGATGTTCTTACACATGCCTCTTACGTACAGTATGGTTGCTGTAGTCTTAGGAGTTGCGGTGTCGTTTGTTTTGGTAGTAGTAGTAGGGCAGTGAGTGTTTCATTGGATGAAGTGGTGGTTGTAGTTGTTCTTTGAAAGACCACGGTAAAGGTATTCGTTCTCATTGGATAAGGTGTCTGTCATGTTGCATACTTGTTGCACGCATCGTGTAAGAGTTCTGATAGTTGTGGCTTTGTGTGATGTAGGGTTGAAGGATGACTTGTCTGGTAATCTGTCGGTGTGTGTCGGTTTCCTGTAAACTGTTGTCCGTAGTGAGTTGTCGTCACGGCTCACCAGACATTCTAGATAAGTAAGTTTGCATTTTCTTTGACTTCTTTGGTAAACTGTATGTCAGTGTTTTGTCCGTTAAGGTGGTGGTGGAATGCGTCAATTTCATCGTGTTGTACGGCAGTGAATGTGTTGTCAATGTAGCGTAACCAAACCGGCATCGTCTGTGGGTAGGTCGAAAGGGCCCATCGACTTACCCACAAATGATACCGCTTTGATTACGCTACATTGACGACACATTCATCGCCTTAGGACACAACAAACCTGACGCATTCCGCCACCACCTTGATGGACGAAACACTGACATACAGCTTACCAGAGAAGTCGAGGAAAATGGCCTCCTTTTCTAGACTGTCTGCTAAGCTGTGACGACAACTCACTATGAACGACAGTATACAGGAAACCGACAGATTACTAGATGAGTCATCCTACAGCCCTACATCACACAAAGCCACAACTATCAGAACTCTAACACGATGCGCACAACTAGTATGCAACAGGACAGGCAGCTTATCTTATTAGAACAAATATCTTTACTACCGAAAGAAACGACACCGCAACTCCTACGACTACAGCAACCATACCGTACGTAAAAGGCATGTCTGAGAACATCTCGTGCATCTTACAACCCTTCAATATCCGCGTTGTCCACAAACTCATGACCACACTACATCAGTTACTAACCAACGTTAAAACAAGGGCGAACCGAGGAACAGACAGGGAGCAATTTATAAGATCAATTGCTCCGACTGCCAAGCCTCCTACATCAGAGACTGGAAGAAACCTCGCAACAAGACTGACTGAACACAGATGAGCCACGAGGAGAGGTCACCAATCACATTGCTGAACATCATTGACTTCCGAACCACAATATTGACTGGGACTGCGCAATGCCTAACCCACAGCACTAACTACTTTCACTGACGACTCTGGAAAGCTGGTTTACTTACTTAGAACCCACTCCCCTAAACAGGTGTTAACTACTAGCGGCTCCATACAAATGACTCATTCACAATATTAACGCTGCAAATGAACCGAACAGAACGGCCTAACTTTAACAAAGGATTGAAACAGACTAATCAAGACCGATTAACGTCGCTTGAGTCTTACAGCCAATAATATAACGGAAAAATTGACCAATCGTTTTACACAAACTGGACTAAGATCATTCTACTGACAACAACAATTCACTTGACTCTGATGATGACTTCCGCAAAGGTTGTTGAAACATCAGTCACCACCACCTGGACGATCACACTACACTTTCACATGTTACCCCCAGGTTCAAACCATTTACCGCATATTATTTCTAATGGTATCTTAACTAATAAACAATGGGGTTTTAGGAAAGGATACTTTACTGAAAGATTTCTCCTCCATCTTGGTGAGCTTTGAATGCAGGTCACAAGGTTGGAGTCTTATTCATTGATTTTCGCAAAGGTTTTGATCGCGTGGACCACATAATTCTTGCAAAAAAACTTAAAGCAGTCGGTATATTAGGTTACGTGCAACTGGATTAATGATTATCTCAGCAACTGTATGTAAAGGATTCAAGTTAACAATGTTAGATCTAAAACCTGTAAGAGTTGGAGTTCCTCAAGGATTTTTGCTAGGCCCTAGACTATTTGCTACTTATGTTAATGTTTTTATGTTATGTTTTTTTTCCTTTTACTTTCAGTTTCTTCTTTTTTAATTTATTCATTTTTATCTATTTAGTTTTTAAAATTTTCTCACTGTAATTATCTTGCAAAAAAGATAAATAACAACAAAAGAAAATAAAAAGTAAAAAAAAAAAAAAAAAAAAAAATAAGACAATCTTTTTTTCGAAATTGAAAAAAAATTTTGCACGTGGCCCATGAGGCCCACAGAGGCCATAGCCCATCAGACATCGACTTTAAATATCCCACAATGCACTTTGGGTTTGTGTTTATGCCATGTGCCATGTGCTAAACACTGTTGACAAATATCCTCAATCAGCACCTGCGAGTTCAAGCAAGTCTGTGGGAATAGAAGGTAAAAATCCCCCCCAACCATCCATGATGCCTGCAACCTTGCCGCTAAGTGTAATGTTAAAGCTTGGCAAGCTAATTACTACTAAAAGTGATGTTGCTACTTTGACACTCGATACCTATCATTCTATGAGACCTGTAACCTCAGGTTCTTTAACAAGTTTGTTGTGTTGACATCCAGTTTATCAATATACTCCTCCTTGTTATATTCCTCTTGCTTCTACAGCTGACCTTCACTTTGAGTGCAGCAGAGTTTGCATTTTTATTTATTTAACTTGGAGACAAAACAAAATATTTCAGCTTCAGGTTTATATACCTTCTGGCTAATGGAAATCTTTTTTAATTGATAAGTTAAACGTCTTCAAGCTGAGAAAAAAAATGTGGACACGTGATCCTTTGTTATTGCAAGAACTACGTACCGTTCCGTGCCTTAAAGTATAATGAAAACAATGCATTGCAATTGCAATTTATGACTTTTACTATATACTGTCTGCTTTAGTATGAAGAAACTTCAGAGCAATTAATTTTCATAAATCTCAGCCTCTTCGTGTAGCCTTGTTTATATCCACCTGTACAAGTCTCTATAATATATTTCATTCGCAAGGTTTGCTCTTAGTTTTGGAAAGGAGTGATAACCCTCTCTTCCTGGCATGTGCACAAAAGGTTTGAATCTGGTATCTTCTTTTGATTTCTTACAATCCTGATCCTCACTACCATCAATCAAAATACCATCAGTGACACCAATTAAACTTTCTATTCTCTGGGCAGACTCTTCTTTGAAATTTGGGTCAAGGAGATCCAAGTTTGACGTTAAGGAATTATTCTTGTGCTCAACGAATGAATCCATCGAAATATTTCTCCCAGCCTTTCCATGCATTTTACAGAATCTGTTCGCAAGTTGGGTTTATGCTGTCTCCATTGATATGATTGCTCTTATTTTGGTCAAGAAGAGAAGGGTAGTGTATACAGTACAATACTTTTTTAAAGAAAATAACAAGCACTGTTACGCTAAGAATTGTTATTAAGAAAAAGGAAGCCCAGAGGTTAACTCTCTATTAACGATCTCGTAAAGAGAAAAGAAACTAGAAATATAGCAATAAGATTCAGTTCATTTCAATTCGATTCTTTATTTTACACTATAGATGACATTTATAGGAGTTATTAAAGATAAGAGAAAGAGAAAAAGTAAAGGTAAAATTTAGCCATAAAAATAGGGCTGAGATGTACATGGTGTCCAAGGTAGCAAGGGCTTTCTGGTTGGACACCTTAATGGTCAGATAAATAGCAGCCTATACTAAGAATAAATCAGCAGTAAATTAAACTAAAGCAAATTAATCAAGTTTGATTAAGCAAAAGCTGACGTGTCCATTCTTTCTTAATGGTATTGTAGGGCATAAAAATAATAATTTATAATTATAATAATTTAATATTTATAGTGCGCAAATTAACATTTGGATATGATCAAGTGCGCATCACAACACTTTTTGGGGGAATTTTCCGAACTGCAACAGCAGTTGACAATCAATCGAAAGAAACTTATTTTGAAGATACCCCCTCCCCCCCAACTCCAAGTAAACAGGCCAGACTACATCGCAGTAATCTCGTGAGTGAGTTCTTTAACTTCCCCTGCCTAACCAAGGGCCAAGTCGCACTAGAGGGAAATTTCAGATTTGTGCTGGACAAATCCGACTTGAAATCGGCCAGTGACAAAACATTTGTCCGGAAGGCTACAGTCGCACTTCAGAACAAAATCCGTGAACAAAACACAACACCATGCTGTGAGCGCCTTGCGATTGCCCGCGATTTCCCGCGAAGCTGCCTTCACTCGCTGTTTACATCCACAAAACCGCGACACGAGGGAGCTAAGAACATGTTACCACGAAGAATTCTCGCAGTGATTGTTTTCTACTTTTTTCTGGTTATTCAGCAGCAGGCAAATATCAATTTAATGATAAGGTGCCTGTTATTTATGCAGAATTTACAAAAAGAAAGCTTGCTATTGACACGACGAATTCGCCGTCGACAAAATCGTTACCATATTATTGGACTCTTCCTCGTCCAGTCGAATCGTGGTTCGAGACCCATTACACTGATCGGACAATACCAGGGGACTGCTTTCGAAGGCTTTTACGAATGAACAGAGAAAGCTTCGATTTGTTGCTCAACGTAATTCGCAACCGGCTGACAAGACAATACAATACTGCGAAATTGTCTCACTCCGGAAAAGGATCTTGCTTGTGGTTTGCTTCGACTTGCAGATGGAAATTTGTACGAAACAATAGGACCTGCGCTAAACGTCGGTAGAACTATAGCAATAGAGGCTTGTCAAGATGTCGTTGAGGTTCTTTATGAATTGAGGAACGAGTACATCAAATTCCCAACAACGGTGGCTGAGACAATGAGGTGTATAGAGACATTTACGGACAAATCACGACTTCCAAACACTGTTGGAGCCATAGATTGCGCATTTGATCATATGTAAATGGAATTTGCGCACTACAAATATTAAACTATTATTATTATTATTATTATTATTATTATTATTAGATGGGACCCGTATCAAAATAATTTCTCCCAGAGACAGTGCTGTTGATTACTTTAGTCGAAATCAGCAACATGATTTTATAATTCAGGCCGTTTCTGACGGTAAGGGATTATTCCTTGACTTTGCTACGGGTTATCCAGGAAGTCTTCACGACGCTAGGGTATATCGAAACAGCTCTCTTTATCAAAGAGCAAGCAACGAAGATATACTCAGAGAACCGGTTGAAAGAATCGGTATTACAGATATTCGCCCTTACCTAGTAGGAGACAGTGCATATCCTATTTCCCCATGGCTTATGAAGCCTTATCCTGAAGCCACGCGTGACCCTGGCGAGGTAACGTTCAACGATTACGATGATGACCGCAGAAATGAACAGAACAATGACTTCATGCAGGACGGGGAAGATATAAGAGAGTTGCTAAAAGACAGTCTCTGATTTTTATTTTTCAAACGGATTTTAATTGTTTCATCCATAGACCTTGAACGCTTGCTCTATTTGATTTTTCACAAAGAAAATAGAAGAAAATCAATGATCAAATACTATGAAAAATATTTCATTGTAATTTGTGCTTGACATGCATGTTGAATCATTAGAAACGATTTCCATTACTGTATAAATATTTTCAGCAGTTAAATAGCTATTGTTATTGTTCAAAAGTTTATCAAAGAATATTTTCTGTCCTCACAATGAAAACAAATCAGTCAAAACTACTTTCATTTGTTTCCATAATTCCGTTTCATCTATTCGTAACATAAACAATGGGCCATTCCATTTAATATCCGCACCCCCCTGTTGAAGGCCCGGGATTTCTTAGGGGGAGGGGGGTTCAATGCTACATATTTCCTGGGGGGTTGAATCATATTTCCTAGAGGGGGTCGCCATATATTTCCGGGAGGGGTCAAACCATGTTTATAGCCCGGCTCCCACGCGCGCTTCGTGTGGCAGAGCCCCAACCTCTTTTTGTTTGATTGTCACGTGACTGACCGAGCGTACGTACCCTTTGTCATGTATGCTATCGCGAAAATACTATAAGCATCATGGATGCAGTAAACCGTGAGGTCTGTTGTGTTATACAGTACATAACACCTTCAGATTGCACGGGTAGGGTAGGGTAGGAGAAATATAAGGGAGGGTTGTCTCAGGTGAGTGTTGGCAAATGCACATCTTTTATGTTATCATCAACATTACGAACTTGGGAGCTCTGCTGTTAGGCTTGGCTAAATCTAGATATTATATTATATATTTGCCGAACAAGAGGGGTCGAACCATATAATTCATCTGTTTGATGGCTCCAAAATGAGTATAAACCGCTTTTTTAACACTCATAGAATGCCTGAACACATAAAGCACATTGAATGGGAGATGAAATAGGGTTCGAGGTCACCAGTTTGTTAGCCTGCACTGCAAAAATTGCTCTCAAATCCTAAGTCGCCATTTTGTTGGTGTTTCACTGGTCAGCGGAGATTAAGTGTATCAGAATTACAACTGATGTATGTAACTCCTGCTTACAGAGCTAATAAGGAATCCAGTTTTCCGAAAAAACAGTCTTTGTTCTGATTTTAAGGTCAAGAGTGGCTGTTTGTTTTTCTTACATTAGTAGCAAATCAGGGAATGATTGAAGGAAGAAGAGGATGATAAACTTAATATTAATAATAGTCGATGCAATTTCCTGGTTGATTATGAAAATGCGCACACTCTTATTTATCTAAAATTATCATCGTTCAGTCATGGTCACCTTGTATGCACAAAAGGCTGATGGTGAAGCTCTAATTTCCCATTACTTCACAATTTATTCGGTTTTTTTGTTTGTTTTGTTTTGATTTTTTTTTCGTAGAACAGACAGGGAGATAAACATTTTAAACTGCTTTAAATTGGGCTGCGTAGTGAGCGTAAAATGAGAAACTATTGTTCAGAGAAGTGAACTCAACTGGTAACACGAAACTGGGAAAAGAACAGTGACAGTTTAAACGATGTAACAGCTGTGATAAACAGAACTTGCAAATCTCGAGAGACGCATGTAGCTTATAAATTCCCTAAAATTACCGCAGTTACATGCAACATGAGTACCACACGCGAAATAGATCGATTCAATCAGCTCTCGCAATCTGCCGGACATGCTGGCTTCAATTTGTTCCGATTTTAGTTCTTGGTTTTGATTGCTTTTGATTTCCCTGTTGTTCCATACGTTCCTTACTATTCCGGTGACAAAGTGGCATCCCGCCGGCAGAACACAGAAATGAAGCCGTACATTTCACACGGCTGTAAAAATAAACAAAATAATTACGCAACTTCGTCAAATTTCCTGCTACTGGGGGGTCCTGCTTGGTGTCCAGTTGACCTCAAAGCAGACCGCGAGAACGCAGACCTCGAAAACTCAGACCTTGAAAACACTGACCACGAAAACGTAGTCTATCTATTACTCAAAAAACCTAAATGCTCTTGGTGCTACTCCTGTATAAACAATGTTCTCTTGGTGATTTTCCCTGGTAATGACATGCGAGACAGGCGAGACAGGCGAGACATGCGATAACATTTCCGGTGTGCATTTACATTGTCACAATAGTATTCTGAAGGTGGTTGTAGGTGGTTATAGGTGGTTTTAGATGGGGTTGTTGTTTATCCTTTAAATCATAAAATTGGCTTTCCATTGGAGATGGATGTTTTTCTACGTGTCTGCGATCGAGATTGCGTTACCTGTGACAGTGCCGAATAACTTAGGCACACGCGCTAGGTTTTGGCGGATTGCACGTGGACATTAAACTAAGAGCCCACAGAAAGCTCATATTCGACAATAAATCCGGTTAGATTTCCCGTGTTACTGTAACATCACGAAGCGAAGAAATGGGACAAAAAAAGCGAAGAATAAACGCGATGTCTTCACAATTGGTCTCACAACATAGGGTGTAATCTAGCTGTCAAGGAAACTCTCCTGACAAGTTCAAGCTCCAGACAATAAAATTTCCCTGGCAGAATCGGTCGTTTTTACTGACTTCTACGTTTTGTCGACGGATAATATCGGCAAGCAACAGTAGCCACCCTAGTTCCACTTCAAAGGTTTCGTAAGTTTTTACGCAAGAAGTGATCGGCAGCGACCAGGACAAATTGGAAAACAATTAAACCTTGGGGAGTCGCAACGAATACCTGGTCGCGATTTCAGGTGTCGGTGATTATTAGGGCCTGTTCGCACTACGCGAAATTTTGTTTGTTTTGCAAAAAAATCTGTCAACGCGAGACCATTTTCAGTGCGAACGATTTTTTTACCCACCAAAATTTTCGTAATAGCCACCAAACTTCAAAGATGCCGTCAACTAGTAACCTGCGTTGCAGCCGGACGTGTCACACAATCCCCGGTGTATCGGCGGTTTAGATTGTCTGCGACGCAGGCTATCAACTAGGTTTGGAGGCCTACAATTTTTTGTCGGGCGAGTAAATATTTTGTCTCTTGACAGATACTCTTCCTGTGGTCGTCATATGTCGTAATTGAACGTCGCTTTAGTTAGTTGTCTATGGTGACCGAGACCTGCCATTGAAAATATTCAAATTTATAGGAATTATTTTTGTTATTTTTTTAAAATTTCGATTTATTTCTCATTTTTCTTTTGAAAATAAAAGCAAGTGAAAGTAAAATGTAAAATAGAAATAAAATGAAACCAAAGATAAATGAAATCAAATCTAAATTAAATACTACCCGGTCGAGCGCTGCCACTAGTTTTTTTTTTTTTTTTTATTTCGCGGTCGGAAAAAATTTTTTTCCTGGCCGAACGCTGCCACATGGCCGAGGGCTGCCAAAAAACCCAGAACTCTTTACAGGATGCCTTTCAAGATTTTAGTATGGCAGAGGTTACTGCGAAAAGAGGGAAGAAGCGCGATGTTCATTATGAACATGATGATGGTTGTCTCTCAAGAGTCGAAAATGGTCTTGAATTAAAGTTCATTTCTCATTCTATTCCTTGTCACGGATTTTCACAATTGATCCCATAAACTGGCTCATCATGGCAAGCTGCTGCGTGTGTGTTTGTTGCAAAGAATCCCAGAATCTTGCTACTTTCTCCCCCTGCTGCCTCACATTCTTTAGAGCCTCATCGTCGCTCTCATTATCAGGCGCTTTGCGATTGGCAGCGCGTTTCCCTTTCTTTGATGCTCGTCTCCTTTCAGCTGGAGTTTCTGGCAAGCTGGGGCTGGATGAAGTACTAATCTCGCTAGTAGTATCACTAGGTCCCGCATTAATTTCCGTGGCACTTTCGCTGCTGATTCCCGCCTCAGCTACATGATTGAAGGTTACTACGTCGAAGCAACCGAGGATTCTATCGACCTCGTCGTAGTGCACGGATTTCCCGAGGCTTCCGCCTGTTTGATTTTTGTTCCAGTCTTTAGCATTCTTACATCGTTCAATGATGTACTTTATTTTCTGAATGCATTTGTCGGCCGTCTTGTTGGTTCCGAGTGTTTTCTAAATCTTCTCGGGGATCCAAGCCCACGTTTTCCTTGACTCTCGGCTTTCTAACTGATCATGCTTTTCAGCCCACAGTTGAACTAAAAGCTTCTCCTCTTCTTTACTCCACTGTCCTGAGCCTTCTTGTTCTCGGATGACGAAGATGCACGGCGCGAAGAGGATGAGGTTGATGCCGGCGTTGAACTATCTTCGCTGAACTGGAGGGATTCTGGCAACGAGTCAGTACTCGTGGTCGAACGAGAATGGGCTGGGATTTCCTCGATCATCATTAACCATGTAAGGGCCTGGCAAAGGATAGAACCATCCTGGTCGATATTGTGGATATTCACACGGAAAAAATTGGTCGCCCGGGCCGCGATTCATGTTTTTGCGAAATGAGAACGTGATTAATTTTACAACGAAGTCTATAGCATAGAGATTGTGCTGCATATCACCTGTCAAATCATTTCCGAATTAAAACACCCTAGCTACTGTTTCCAAAATTTGTCTCAATTTGGCCTGCTCCAGAGGTAGTCGACGTCATCTTTGAAGTTTGTCCTTCCACGACCAAATTTTGTCCTTTGATGATCAAACCGGTCGCACTTGGTTTTTCATCGTGATGACAGATTTTTGATATAATTAAACAGTTTTGTCCTTTAGTGCGACTTGGCCCCAACTTAACTATTTAATAGATGCAGGAGACGGGACCTACAGTTTATTCGTCCTTATTCGAGAAGACTAGAATGTCTATCCATTCCTTGATATTATAGAAAGGTAGCACATTCTCCTAAGTTATTTTAAGACCTTGAGTGTTGGTCCAGCCGGGGTTTGAACTCTCGACCTCCCACACAACAATCTGGCGCTCTAACTAATTGAGGTAACTGGGAGGCGGGTAAAATTGGTGGGTACGGTTTCCCAGATCTTTGAACCAGAGAATTCGAGTCATGATTTTCCCGTGTTAATGGATACTCGTGGTAAAAAAAAAGTTGAAATTACCAGGAAATCTTGTATTATTTTTTTTCGCATGCTGGGGCCAGGACATCAAGGAAGACGTCTGGAATGCTATCAGTTCTATTCTAATCTTAAGTACAAGGAAGCATATTCTGATTTTCATATATACCAGAAAATAAGAAAACAGTAATAGAAAAAAGTCCCCTAGCGAATTTCTAGCGATCATGTTTAGAGTTAAAAGGGTTCTTAGATCCTCATCATCGTCAATCTTTAAAACTTTTCAAAGAGATACTTCTGTTGACAGTCTATGTGGTTAAGTTTTCATTGACAAAGATCTTTTCCGCTCCTTGGTCATGTAAAGTTGCATTTCGTAGATTTACCCTGGCTTTATAAAGTTGATGTTTTGCGTTGTAATTACTGAAACGGACGATCCTCGGTTGTGTTTTGGTTTTGTTTTCTACCTCAACAATGAAAGACTGCAATTTAACCAGCAGACACATTATTATCAGGACTGAAAGTGCCTATACCTAGTAATGTATACTTTGTGGATGCAGCAAAACCATGAATAGTGGAAATCAACACCCTAATTTCTTTTTTGAGGTAAATTCATCAAGTGAACAATGAGGACATATTGATATTGAACTTCAATACTACTTACGGTGTATTTATTTAAGAAAATAAACAACATTTTTATAAAAAACATGTTTCAGCAGTTCTTCTGTCATCTTTAGTTCTGATGTATACAAAGTACAGAGTAGAATTTAGAGCGCATAACAAAATGCTCATGTGTGACAACAGAAAAAGGGCCAATGTATATGGACACAAGTGCATCCTCCCATTTTGTTCCATTGTGTCCTCTACTGGAACATACAACTATAACCTGGCTAAATATGTTTGCAATCTGCCAACATCCCACACATTCCAACTGTACATTGTACCTTGGACTCCTTCAAGATTTATCTTTGTCTGAAAAAGATAGATAGATAGCTTTTTAACAAACTTACCCCTTGAGGAATGCCTTGACCTCGCTGTCAGGTACATTTCCGATGGGAACTCCGACCTTAAGTTAAGCAGCACGAGCTTAAAAGCCTTTTTCCTGTAATCACTGACCAGAACCATTTCTTTTAGGTCAAAGAACTCTTGAAATTTTTTGGGAAACTAAAAAGAGCAATATGTCCAATATCAATTGAAAAAAGAAACCAAATAAAATAGGAATTATTGTCTTTCAAATATTTTCCTGACAATTGCATCCCAACTGGGAGTACCAGTTGTAGCTACCCTCCTTATATAACCTTTTAATTGAAGGTGATTTGCATACATGGAAAGAATAAAATAACTTCTCATTACTGGATCTTCTATGGTTTGAAGAACTTTGCAGTAGTTTAACGCAAGCAGGTATATATAGAAATGTCTTTTAAACTTGTTCTCTCTCTTTTTCTCAAGCAGCACAGCATCTCCCACAGCAATGGGTCTATCCTTGGCGTGATATCTTGTGTCAGCATAGTGTTTTGCCTGCTGCTTCTTTTCAGAGTCCCGATCTCTCACTTGTTGCAAAACCGCATCCATCTGATTCTCTCCACTATCCGTAAACTCTGGCAGCTTGGTGGTTAATTTCCTCTTGAAAAACAACTCCGCTGGGCTAACACTGATCGTGGTGTGACTAGTCGATCGGTAGGCCAGTAGAAACTTGTTGAGCTCCAGCCGCCAATCTTTCCCTTCCGCTTGCCATACTCTCATGGCCTTAAGAAGTGTGCGGTTCTCGTGCTCGTCCTCTCCGTTGGCTCTGGGCCACAAAGGTGTGTTGTAGTGATGCACGATTTCCATTTCTTCCAAATACTTCTCCATCTCCTCTGACACCAAATTGGAACCATTATCAGTTCGTAAACCGGCTGGTACACCATATCTTGCAAAATGGTTGTCTAAGCATGTGATGATTTCAGCACTTGTAGTAGAGCGAAGCACGTCTACTTCCATCCATCTCGAGAAATAATCGTCCACCACAAGAAGGTGCTCTCCAGTAGGTAAGGGCCCAAGCAAATCAACTGCAACCTCTTGCCAAGCTCTCTCAGGTAATCTTGTGGGCTTAATGGGTGGAGGCGCAACATTCCTCGATACCATCTGGCAGCCAAAACATTCTCTGCACTTCTTCTCTGCTTCTTTATCAATTCCTGGCCACCACACCTTGGATCTTAAACGTTCCTTGGTCTTCACTATGCCCTGATGCCCCTCATGGGCTAAATCTAACACTCTATTTCTCAATTTTCTGGGAACCACAATTCTCGTTCCTCGTAGTACGACCTGGCCAATACGAGCTAATTCATGGGATACCAGTTCATAGGCTTTTGGGGCCTTGCTCCAGTACCCAGATTCCAATGCCTCACGCACCGCCTTTAATTCTTCATCTTGAAACGAGACATCTTCAACCTCTTGAATCCGGAGGGCCACTGGTACTGCTTGTATAGTCACCTCACGCACATACTCTTCATCCTGGAAATATCCTTTGGAGGCTGGAATTTTAGTTAGGCGGGACAGAGCATCAGCAATGTTCTCCCTGGAGGTCACAAAGCGAACTCTGTCATTGAAAGGTTGCAACCGCAGCACCCACCGTTCTATGCGCGCGGATGGCTTTGAGGTTGGGCCATAGATGGTTTTCAGAGCTTGTTGGTCCGTCACAAGGTCAAACTCGGGAAGACCATACAGGTACAAACTAAATCTTTCGCAGGACCAAACAAGCGCAAGTGCTTCTTTTTCAGTTTGACTGTACCGACGTTCATTGTCACTAGGACTTCTACTAGCATAGCAAACTGCACGGCGTTCCCCATCTACCTCCTGAACCAAAACCGCACCCAGTCCTACTGGGCTGCTGTCTGCTATGACTTCTGTGGGCGCGGCCCGGTCAAAATAAGCCAGCATGGATGCTCCAGCCATGTCTTCTTTCAGTGTGTTGAAAGCCTCCTCTTGTGCCTTCCCCCACAGAAACTTCTCATCTTTTCGACATAGTACTCGTAAAGGTTCTGCCTTGGTCGCAAAATCAGGAATAAATCTCGAGCTAAAGCCCACAAGGCCCAGGAAACTTCTCACTTCGGAGGCCGACGACGGAGGGGTTGCCTCTCTCAATGCTTGCACCTCTTCCTCCGTGGGCCCTATGCCATGCTTTGAAAGGAGAATGCCCATGAAAACTACTTTACCCATTTCAAAGGTACATTTCTCCCAATTCAAGGTAAGATTCTTCTCCCCCAGCCTAGCTAACAGCTTGTGTAAGCTCTGGTCATGCTCCCCAACTGTTTTTCCATGAACAATCAAATCATCAGCGATGTTTACAACTCCATCAATGTCTGCTACGACCTGACTGATGATGTGTTGGTATTTCTCAGGTGCCGCATTGACCCCAAAACTTAGCCTTTTATAACGGAACAAACCGTCATGTGTTATAAAGGTGGTAATGTCTCTGAAATCGGCATGCAGCTGTACCTGGTGAAAACCATGACGCAGATCCAGCTTCGAAAAGACAGTACTGCCATTTAGTTCTTCTAATACTTCGTCCACAGTGGGTATCGGCAACCGTTCTCGGATGATGGCCTCGTTTGCGCGACGCATATCCACACAAAGTCTTATATCACTTGACGGCTTGGGTGCTACGACAACGGGACTAGCCCATGGGGTGGGGCCCTCCACTCTCTCAGTGATATCCCCTTCTAACAGTTCTTCGATCTTGGCTTTCACTTTGTCTCGAGGCGCGAAAGGAACTCGTCTTAACTTTTGTGCCACTGGTGGTACATTGGGGTTAACATGCAGTTTCAACTCAAAGTCTTTTAATTTCCCGACTCCTGTGAACACCATAGGGTATTAGGCTTTGAGCTGGTCGGCAAAGTCACTCTTAACCTCATTACAACTGGCCTCACTGAGACTGGCCTTTGTACCAATGTGGAGAACACCTAGCTCCTTGGCAGTAGCATTCCCCAGGACACAACGCCCACGCTTAACTACGACAAAACTGGAAACTACCTTTGCATTTCCCACCGCAATGTCCGCCTTGAACTGGCCAACGACCTCAATTTCTCTGCCACCATAGGCAAACAATTTCTTTGAACAATGTTCGAGGCTCCCTTCGAAACCCGCATTCGACAATTTTTGAAAATCATCTTTCTCCATCAAATTGCTCACAGACCCTGAGTCAATCAAAACTTCCTGAACAATGCCATTAATACTCACATTCATCGTTGGTACGTTACTTGCAGTCGACACCTTGCAAACACCCTCCTCCTTTTCTTCCATTACAGTAAACGCAAAGGCAGGATTTTCTTCTTCTTGACTGCTACTCGCCCCATAATCTTCCACTTGGCTTATTTGTCTTCGGAATACCGTACGATTATCGCTGGTGCTCTTTGGACGAAGCCCTCGTCTTGTCTCAGGAACGTTGCAGTCGACGTTTCTGCAGCACACTGCAAAATGGCCATACATCGAGCAGCTAGAACACTTCCTACCTTTTGCTGGACAGCACAGATCCCGTGAAAAATGTCCGACTTTTCCGCAACTGAAGCACGTTTTCGCTGACTGATCGTTAGTTTTATCCCTCCCTCGTCCGACCACGTTTACGTCCGTTAAACCTGCCATGTGCTTTACTTGTTGTCCCGCCGCTTCCGAAGCTCTCGTTTTCTCCAAGACTTGTGATAAAGTAATGTTTCTGGTTTCCAACAGCTTCTTTTTGAATTCCATGTCGGACAATTTTTCAATTAACTGATCACGTATGTTATCATCGAGAGCATCGCCAAAATTACAAGCTCTTGCCTGTCGACGGAGACGCACAACAAATTTATCCACCGATTCACCGTCCGTTGGCGCCAACTGCCGGAACACGTGGCGCTCAAATGGAATATTTTCGTCGGAGCGAAAATGATGATCGAGCTTCCTATTACAGACTGCGTATGGATCGTCATCACCCGCCGGATTGGGGTCGACAAGATCCTCGAAAATATCCTGTACCTCCATTCCTGCATAGTACAGAAACTGTGAAGTTTTCTTTCTCGCGTTATCCAAGCCTTTTCCTTCAACATAATAATCAAACGCTCGTTTCCACTTCTTCCATTTGTTTGCCACTTGTGATGAAGATCCCGATAGATCTAGCGTTGGAAGGGCTCTCTCAGCCATTGAGGCAAATCCTCGTCGCTAATGTAGTGTTTGCAACCGAAATGAAACGACACAAAGTCAGCAATCACAACACAACCGCTTCGCTTCTTTAATCACAACACCTCTCGCTCAGTTCCCCGGATGTAGGCTAGTTCCCAGTACACTACACCACTTGTTAAAATTTCACCGCTGATTGAAGCCCTTACTCATCTTCATGACTCAATATCGATGGAACCTACAATTCCTACAGTACTGCTTGGAGATTTCAATATCAACCTGATGCAGGAGGACACTTAAGAATAAGCTCTGAAAGCATTTCTAATAGTTAACAGAGGATACACAAAGTTGATTAACCAGTATACTACTGACTACTGTAAACAGATAGATCACATGTACACATGTACAAATGTGCCACACCTTGTACAACCCATAAGTACAAGAGGGACTTATTATAGTGACCATAAGCCAATCTTAATGTCATTGACAGCTCTGTAACTAATGTGACATTTTGTGCTCACCTTCATATTAAAAATAATAGTTCCCACAACCTGTAAAGTTACTAGTCACTAATAATAAATTTTTCCAGAGATAATTGCTTGCAATTTAGGACAAATAAATATATTTGCTCATGTAGATAACATTCCTCATGAACACCAAGCACCTATGGTTTAACTCTTAGAATACTAGGAGTTATAAACATCCCATCACCAGTATCATAAAATGATGTTGAATAGACAATTGATGACAATAAACAAAATAATCATCAAGGGAATATTGTCCAGTGTAACAGCAAATTCTCAACACTAACAAATTATGTGTGGAAGGAGAATAACCATCAAGAACTTGAGACTGAAACAGTTAATGAAAAATAATATTAAATCAATTACAATCAAAGCGTGTTAATATGCATCCTGAGAGCATTGTGGAAAGTGTCCGTATTGATGTATCAACTTCTACAATGTACTTGCCTTTAGTTGATGTAATCGACCGTTTCCAGTACATAAATTCATTCAAAAGTGTAACATGCTAAATGTCAAAGAGGGACAACCAAGACGGTCCAAATGCTATGAACATCAAACATACATTCAAATCAACAGGACCAGCTGTTCTTCACTACATTGTACCATGCGGCTGCCAAGTCTAAGTTGAGAAGCTCATTTGATACTCGTATATTTTATGCCAAATTAAATCTACCACCACCGAACATTATATTTATTTAAGAACACAATATGTAACTGCATTTTAGCACCAGGAACTATATCACACCCATAAATGGAGCATGCAGTTTGTTATCCTCTCAGCATTGGTCAGCAAACAGAACATATGTGATGCATATGTGTACAGATAAAGAGACATATTAAATTTTCAGGGACTTAATCAGCACTCTAACACTGAGTCAACGTACATACATCTGAACATTGATAAAGAACTTGGACATGTGATATTATCGTGTTATAAACTGTACTGTGGACATGCTGAATTTCATGATAAAAAATACATGACAGCAACAATCAAAAGCCTACATGGACAGGTTTGAAATTGTCTTTCATGACAAAAATCATAATGTAGTCAGATGTAACTATAAGAAATAAGTCACACGAATGAACATTACAATTGTACATCTGAGAAACACCTTTGTTAAAAATTTTTAACACGCTGACAAGAAAAGGCCTAGCTTGTGAACGGGCTCTCGCAAGGATGATGCAAACAGACAGTGAGAAGAAAGACGAGCAGCGCGAGAACAGCCGGGAAAGGGGAGATGAGACCCTATTGACAAGGCATGAAAGATACCCTTACAACCCACTTGTCATTAACTCCATGTGCATGCATTACAATCTAAATAAATCATACGCGAAAACGACGGTTTGGAAATACTGCCAAAGTCACTTAACTGTAGGGACCGGTCAAAATGCGACCGTTTCCATTTGAATTTGCAGTTTGCCCACGTGACCATTTAAGGGGCTACTTTTATTCATGCGATTTTCCCTTCGATGAGCAAGGCAACAACAACGTTTAACAGCTAAAATACAGTAATGAATGCTCAATGATGAAATTTCCAACAGCTCAGTGACGCCTTTCTTCTCTTTCATTTCCCACACCCTCACGCCCAGGCTACAAGTAATTTTAATATTAATGTAATATTGACCTTCGAAAAGACATGATTCTTAACGGCCAGCCACATTAGCGAAAAAAAATTGAAAAGGATGAAGATTAATGTAGTTGCGCCATAGTTCAGATTTATGAAAATCAAGGGCTAAAATATGACGTCCAAGTCCAACTTGGCAAATAAATAGTGAAATAGCATAGCCACAGAATAAATTCATGTCTTACGAATGAGTAGAAAGAAACAGTTTATAATTTTCGGTTTCTACCGACTTCGTCATGCTTATAACAGTATTCAACTTCATCCAAACTGCTCGTGTTACTAAGTGAACCGTTTTGTTACACGCTTGAGGGAAAATGAAAGCTCGAAGAGGTCACGATTTAATATTTTGGTTTTCCGTTGGCTTGTGAACATGATTCGATCTTCTTCGCAAAGCTCACCACCCTAGTAATATTATCCTTAATAGAAGTTAAATTTTAGTCTTTAGCAATTTTAACTACGTAACCACAAAGTAGTTAATCAAAATTCTAACTGGTTTTGGTTAGAATGCTTTTCGTACAGTAACGGACTGAATTAGCACATGCGTTCACGTGTTTACATCATACATCAAAGGGTGAAAATTTAGGCGCAGTAAATGCTAAAAAAAGGGGGAAAATTCTGTTCTGAAAGGCGAGACTGCTGCATCAGCCTATCACGAGAAATTTCAAAAATATCTCGTTCAAAATTATACAGCAACAGAGTTTTTTCTTGCGACACATTGGCAAAAAATTTTTTTTTCAGATTTCCTAACACTTTAACGGGGAGCCTTGGACGGCATATCATTCGCCAAGAGTACGAAAACAATCAAAGCAACCGAACAAACTAACAAACAAACAAACATGACATATATGCGCAACTTGAGTCGTGCTGTCATGCTATGACAATAGCGTGATGGAGAAAACTTTTCGTTATGCCTAAGTTTCAAAGTCAAGTAGTCTACGGCGTTCTCTACAGAGAAGTACGATTCAGTTTCCATTTAAGGTTACCGTGCACCTTCAGGGGTGTCTCGCGTGCAAGCGATATAGCGCGTCCGGTTTAAACTGTAGATATCTAAACGCCTATATCAAATTAAAGCTTATAGGACTGGCTATCAGACAGACTATACCAAAAATTTTGAAAAAAAATTAATTGTCGAATTTTTCACGACTTCTAAATGCGAGCGCCCGAATCACCTTTTAAGAGATACAAGTCAAAGGGAATTTGTTCGATTGTTCTCAAAGTTTGACAGTAGCTAGTTTTACATATAAACAACAAAAACTTGTCTCCGAATTTTTATTTCTAAATCCTTTTTTTTCAAGAGCGATTTTTGTATGGTCACTCCACATTTTTTAATCCTATTTCAAAAATGTTCGTAACTTTTCACTGAAACTGAATATGGCAAATCGCAGACACGTTTGTTTAGCGCTTTGGGCCCGGAAACGGAGGAACACATTAAATAACTAAAAACAAAATTCGCTTTAGAAAGAACAAAAAATCCAAAATATTGCAACTAAAACTCCAACAGCTCTCCGTTTTACTCCATACTTTAGTATAAGACAAGAGAGTAAAATTAAACATCTCGTTCCTTTCTATACCATGCGCGCATATCTTTTGTTTTGTTTAATTATGTGCTGTCGTTTTCAGGATAAGAGGTACTATGTCTTCCATATGAAAATAAACAATATGAACGACAGCTTGTGCGACGGTTTTGTTGAGTCTCTCATTTCTTCCTTTTGATAAAATATCCTAAGAGCTTTCTAGAAAAACCCATTATTTTAAAGGTCAGCTTTAAAGTATCTAAATACGACTACAACGCATAAGGGATCTAACTCCATGTACAGCAAAGTGCTTGCCTGATTGTCTGCTTTACAGCTTGTCTCACCTCACTGATCTTCCAGCAGTAAAGAAACGGGTTTAATGTCGAGTTAAAGTAAACTAAGACCACTGCTATTTCCCTAATGACCCATAAGTGCAATGGATATGTCGTACTGTGGTTGGATATAATTTCTACCACAAAACGTGGTGCATAACAAACAACTAGTGCTAACTGCACCCACAGCGCACTGAAAACTGCCTTTCTGTATCGCGCCATGTTCAGTACATTTGGTTGGCTCGGCTGTTGTTGACTGGAATGATCTTGTACTTGAGCTCGATGGTGAAGAAGAACGCAAAATGTTTTTGTGTATGAGGCGATTGAGATCATCAGGCAAATTGGGAAAGATATGTAACCGCACAAAACGGTTATACGCCTATCAAAAATGGTACATACAGAAGCAAAAATAGTTGAAACCCAAATGGTAACTACAATGATAGATATGCGCTTCAAAGTTACGATCTGCTTGTATCTCAGCCCCAACAACAGGGCGAGAAGTCTGTCAACACTTATAGCCGTCATCGTCAATAAAGACACTCCACATAACACAAAGGTTGTGATGAAGGTCGCATTATTTACGTAACGGAAAATCTTCCAGTCTTCGAGAGTCCAGGGGTCCAAGAAGACCAAGGTAGCACAGAGAGGCTGGGCAACAAGACCAACCAACAGATCAGTTGTTGCCAGACAACGATACAAGAGTTTGGACGGCGGATGGAGGGAAGATTCCTTGTGAAGGGCAACAAGGATGAAAGAATTCCCAAGAAATGCTGTGACGGATAAAAGAATGTGCACCGCTGTAAAACAAAATTGATCGGTTAATACAACTCATCCACCGAAGGGGTGCATAAAGCCACTTCTTCAAAACTAAGCTGTGTTCTACCTCCTGTTAAATTTGTCGCCATCACCTCGCAGCTCAATAAACGGTTGACTCCTTTTTCTCGAAAGGTACCTGTTATTGCAAAGAGATATATTCCGTCGTCTGAACAAATCAGCTCAGCAACAAGCTCTTTAATCGTATTTTCTTAGCAGCATCTCCTTAGAAACATCCTCAAATACGTTTGTTTTGTTAAATAGGTTTACAGCCTGCCAAGTACGTCACAGAGCTCGGGTGTCCTGCATTAATTATCATTAATTTTGAAATGTGACATGAAGTGAAACACAAAGGATCCAATTTTTTTCTATTCTAGACCACAATAAACGATAAAGATATATTAAGGTAGAATTTGTATCACTCAATTGTGTGTGCGTTTCAACAACGTGTTTACCCGAACATCTTTCCATGTCTTTCAATTGTCTTAGCAGGACGCACAGGTCGTATCTGATCTTTTAAATGCCCTCAGGACTTTTAATTCATGCAGATGGTAGACATATGACATCTATTTCTAATCAATTTTTGAAACTATTTACATTTTCCTCATCCAAAAATGATTTTATTTCAGATAGTGTCTGACATAAATTTTTGTAGGGAAAGTCAATAGAAACCAGCGTAATCCTAGCTTTACACTTGGACGACTAAAAAATTTACATCGAGAGTGAGGAACTTTACTTGGAACAAGGCGATTGAGATAGTTACACAAAATGGTGACCCTATAGTCATCAAAGACACTTAACATGATGTCGCGCTTAACGAAAACTGAAGATTCTATTGTTCGGGAACTCATTAAGTAGCATGGAAAGGCTGAACGGCTGTTGCAGGGAAGATTCTTTGTTAAAGTCATCAAGGATGATAAAGTTTTTCTAGAAATGCTGTGGTGGAGAGTAAAATGTCGACCATCGTTAACTGTTTTTATTGTTGAGGTAGAATTTTGGCTGTGTCACAATAAAACTTACCTGACCACCCTCCGTAAGTGCCAATAGTATTCTAATGACCCCAACTCCCCTTATTGGCAGTTACAATTTTCATGATTCTCCTCGATATAAAATTTGAACTATAAACGTTTGACTTAAAGCAAAACAGCAATTGTACGAATACTTAGCTTGTTTAGAGACGCATTTTGAGACACATTTTCTAGATTTCACCAATGCAATATGAATAATTAAACCTATCAGAAAACTGTGGCCGGCGTCACCAGTGTAGCTAAGTTGCTAAAGGAGGGAAGAGGGGAGGTGAGAGGGTGTGATTTAAATAAAGAAAACACCCAAGTCTCTTTAGTTTGCTACCCCCCGTTATACTCTCCTTAAAACGGCTGTACACAACTGCTTCAAAGACAAACCTTCGTCGATGTTTACGATCGAATAAAGACACTTTATCAGCACCTCTAGATAAATAATGCCTTCGGACCACGTGCCTTTTTCCTCTTCAAGATATTTTTACACGAATTTTTCTGCAAGACTTGCAATGTGGAGTCATGTTTTTTATATATCTAGACTTAGAAGATTGGGGAGAGCATTTTTAGGAGGCTTGGGATGAAATGTTAAAGTGCTACTGAGACGAAAATTGATGTTCTTCAAAACAAATTTTTTATGCCGACAATTGAAGTTTAGATCCTAAACGAAAAGGAAAAATACAATTCAGACCTATCGCGGCAAGAAAAGTCCGAAAAAAATTTTGATTAAAACTCGCTAAATTTCGTCCGCCACTGCTCAAACTACAACTACTGAGCCAACGATAATTTTCAGCGTCTTTCCCCATTATGACGTCATATTATTCCTTTCATCGAAGCTCTGTCGAACGAAATAGTAAATTCAGTGGCGATCTTGCTCGAAAATCGTCGCTGTTCTTTATTTTAAACGACAGTAATGGTTCTGTTTCTTCCAATGAGGGGTCCATGAAAGTTGTAGTGTGGAGGAGAAATATTGGATAGATCGCGCACCGTATGACGAAGAAGTAGAGCCACGCGCAACCGAGGAAGAGGCCGTCGCTTTTGAGAAAAACATTTAAACGTGGCTAGCGAAGAAATGAGGGAGCTAGAGCTTCAAAAGCGGCTTACTTGTGAAGCAGAAGTTCATAATACAAAGTCCAGCGCATTTGTTCTTAGTTAAGCTTTTGTAGCAGCATGAAAATATCTCTTGAAAGGCTATATTTATTGTTTTAAGGTGTCTTCGAAAAGTACTCTTCCGGCCAGTCTAACCTTGTTCTTATTTTGCTGGAAGTTCAAATCTTTTCCCTTTGCCATGCAATGCCTTTAGGCTGTTATGCAATACTTTTCCTAACGAATCTGTGGTATACCATGGTTTCGAAGAAGATCAATAGCCGGTTTATTTCTATGAATCGTGTTTTACTTATTACACATTACTTTGGACTCGTGTTTGTGCAGATTTTCATCTTTTGTAAAAAAATCAGAATGCTGATAAACTTTTACAAAGTACTACTTACTTCTTTGGCTAGGTTACCCAAAGACTTGGCTGGCCTTGATTTTCCACCTTTGTTTCCTTTCGAAGGTTATAGTCGAAATGAAGTGCTGCCAGTGGCAGGATTGATAACCCATATTTAGCACAACAATTGAGAATAAGTAATTGACTAACCAATTTTTTTTAGAACCAAGAGTTAGAAAACAGAATAATATGGTAAACCGTAACTATAAGTAAATAAATGTACATGTCCCAGCTTTTCCTCTTTGAAATGATTAGTGTGGCCATGCTATGCATATCATGGAGGAACTAATTTGACCTGCCCCCCAAAATATAAATACTCCTGATAATTTTTTAGCTAATAAAAGTATTCTGCTTTTAACCAAATAGTACCTGGTGCTTTGCTATTCTTATACTTAACAATTACGGTATTCGCCGAAGGCGAGGTGAATATCGTCGAATAATTCCCGGGACGAAGTCGCGGGGATTATTCGACAATATTTACCGAACCCGAGGCGAATAATTGTTTTAGTATAATTTCAGAGCTGAACAATAGAGAAATTTCTAAAATAATAACATTTTAGTAACATTTATTAACATTTTATTTTAACATTTTATATAAACCGCGTGGAATGGTTTATATAGCGTCATATAAGGAACCGCTCGACCAATCACATTGCTGGAAACTCTTCGCTCAGCTCTGAAATTATACTAAAGTGAAATTAACTACCTGTACTGTGCTTTATATGAAATTTCATAAACCTGCAGAGTATAGGTATAAGCTGGTCTACATCTTTGGGGCAAATGGATTAACCAGAGAATGGTAGCCTGCTGGGAAGCTTGTCGTCTCAACTGCAAAGGCCTTTTCCATGGCTTTTGCCTGGCCTGGTTAAGTTAGGAGTGTAGACAATGTTTCATACTCCTTTAGCAATATAGAGCTATTGATATTCATGAATCGAAGCTAATATTCCTTCATTAAAGCAAGTTTTAAAAGGAAAGGTAAGACTTAATTCCTGCAAAACAAATTTTTTTGTGTATAAATCTTACATGGCTGATCATGAGTCTTAGAGAATAAATGAAAAGATAACAAAGAAAACCAAAACAAATTTAACTCATGGAAAGTTCAATCGCTGCGCGTTCTCGAAGTCTAGAAAACGTGAAGTGAGAAGGAACGGAACGATCACGATCTAACAATATTCGCCCTTTGGCGACTTCTTGGAGAAATGAACAGCTGAAAAGTGGTTTACATATTCTTGGAATGGCACCCGAGGCAGTCCTTTTTCATGCCTTATATTCGTGGATACTCCTTTCGGGTGAAGGTTTGAGCGATGTAGGCGTACGAATGCCATCCATTAGCTTTCGTAACTATTTCGTTTGGCCTGAGTAGCGATATTTCAGCATTTGTATTAATAAAAGAATAATTGCTCAATCCTGTACAAGTCAACTCTAGGGTGCCATTTCCGGCCTCAAAACGACGATTAGACTCTCTTAGACCTTTTCAAATACAACAATCTCTGTCTATTTCTTGGCTACGAGCTCGTGCGAAAGTTTAGGGGATAATATAACGTCACAGACTTACGCGCAGCCATTTCGTAGCTTGAGTAATGGCGAACGTTGAATCGTGAATAACAAGTCTAAAAAAAACCAGACTTCCTCTTCGAATTTTCATTCAAAATTTCGTGAGAGTGGTAAGTAGCCAGTAAGGCTTCTAAAATGTGAAAAATCTGGCAAACGCTAAATTTGGTCTCAGTAGCACATTAAGTGTATTTTGCAACCTTAGACTTGACCTAATTAAATAAACAATTGTATGTTCGGCACAAAACATAGACGAGCTCGCTATATTGTCACTTAAGTGTTCTAAACCATTGCATTGTTTGAATAAAAAGTTGAATCTAAGAAGCAGATAGCAGCCGGGAGCCTGGAAGCTACAAAAGCGTTAAGCGTAAGTTTTTGGGGAGAAGGACCGCTGGTCAAATTTATCAGTATTTCCAGACGTATTTTAGACGTATTCCAGACGAAATAAGCTTCCAAAATAAGCCTTTCTAACGAGTTATGAGGCAAATTTGGGCAAGTAGTCGCCTCCTAATAAACGTTAGCTTGGTGGCGATCAAGTGGCTTTCGAGACTTTGCTAGCATGTGTCTTAATGAACTGCAGAAGTAGACGAACTTATGAATCAGTTAGGGAGACACTGACGATTTAAGATAAAGTATAACGTCCATAAGAATTTGGGAAGTCCTAAGCAAAACTTGTCTTATCGTAGTGAAAAAATGAGGGTGAACACCAGGTTTGCTTAACTTTAAAATTAAAGAGCAAAGTTTGGAAGCTAAAGGTATGTTTTGGTATTGTTTATAATTTTCCTTGAGAAGGACGAAGTCTTAAGAGTTACTGGCCATAAATTTCGAGTATCTACCGACACTTGCAAAATTTCGTAATTAATTTTATTTTTCCTTAAGGACTCTTTTGATGAACCATTTTCAAAAATTCTATCGCGAAAATGAAAAGTTCAAAATACGCCCAGATGGCTTATGAAAAAGTATGCCGTAGAAGAACGCATTATATATTTGCCCCAATGTGTTTCTGGTGTGTTTTATTCAGTATATGTGCATATTTTACTACGAAGTCAGTTGTAAATTAATTTTTGCACAGTTAAGATTGAAGTCCATTTCGTAGGTAATTTTTGAAAACCGGGAAAGCAAACAACATAAGCCACTCTACTGTAAGGTTTAACTTGCGTTGTTCAAAACGGAGTATTTAAACGAGTGAATTATGCAGAAATGCTTCCTGTGCCTGGAAGGAGTTGAGTGAATTCTCCATTTTTAACTTGGAGTTATTCGTAGCTGGGAATTGATTCTGAGATTCTGAGAAATTTGTCAAGAAACTTGTCCAGGATCCACTGCTTTAGAATAATATTTAGAGATAGTATTCGTCATTTGTGTGGCGAACATTCTATTACAAAAATAATCATATACGCATAACAATTGCACACAAATACTGACACTAACAATAGTTTATACATGAGATTATAAATTTCATCAATAAGCAAAGACTTCGGTCACGACCTTTTGCCAAGAATTAATATTAATTCGGTCTTCTCTCTCTCTCCCTCTCTCTCTCTCTCTCTCTCTCTCTCTCTCTCTCTCTCTCTCTCTCTCTCTCTCTCTCTCTCTCTCTCTCTCTCTCTCTCTCTCTCTCTCTCTCTCTCTCTCTCTCTCTCTCTCTCTCTCTCTCTCTCTCTCTCTCTCTCTCTCTCTCAATCACTCTGGCTTTTGCTCAAAAATTGATTTCGAATAAATTTTGTTGTACTAAATTTGTTTTGCCGGAAAAAGATTGACACGCGGCCTTAAAAACCATTAGTAATTTAATAATCCTTCTCAAAAAGTACCTCAGAAAGTTAAAACAAGTGGCATTTTCAGTTAACAATTACATCGATTAATGTGACTCTCGTTCATTTGATATCTGAATTATCCAAACAATGTGTTCGCTTGCGAAACATTGAGTGAGGTTTTGAGATCTTCTATAAGAACACTTTCGCTTATTCTTTGCAAAGCCCTAGCTTGAATGTGGACGTTTGTACCATACATTTCACAATGGAAACCGAAGAAATTCTATGAGTGAAAGTCCTATTCATTCTCCTTGTGTCTAGGTAGAAAAAGCGTCTCATTTGACTTCAGTTTTTCGGTGGAAGAAAGACAAGATTTACACACGCCATTGCAGATAAAGCTAGATAAAAAAATGACGCAGACTTTCACATTTAGGTTCAGCTCTTGTTGGGAGCACTCGCAGTTCTTTTTCTCTGAGTATGCCTGGGTCATTCACTGAATAACTTCATCCTTCTCTTAAGAATTACCAGGCTAAAACTTTTTTTATCTGCCTTATTCTTCATTGCGCAGAAGAAGTTTAACGAACTGTGGTAAAGTGTCCGAAGTACTAATCAGGAGGTCGTAGGCTTGACTCCTTTTAGGAGCACTTGAAAATTTTTTCCTTGATCGAGTATGCCTGTGCAGGGGCATATTATTTGGGTAATGTATGAAAAAATAAAATTGAAAGAAAAAACATTTGATTGACTCTTTTTGGAAACGTGTTAAGTCTAGAAATATATTTTTTGAGAAGCTATCGATAAAAGGAAAGATCACACACTATAACATCTGTCCAACGGTACGCACAGGATGCATTACAAAACTTCTAAGATTCAAAATAATCTTTGAAGCTGCCTCCCAATCCATGGTAGTGGAACAGTTTACCACGCGATATAAGGAACACAGAGTCTCTGGGGTTATTTAAACGTAAGATCAATGACATTTTTAAAGTCTAACGCACGGCATTCACGGAAAACAGCTTTAGTGTTATAGTATGTAGTTTTAATTTTAAATATCTTAGCGTATGTGATATGTATTTTTATAGGCTGATGAATTGATCGTGTCTAAATAAAGATTACAATACAATACAATACTCCAGCTCCATGAAACAAATCTAAACAATATTCAAGAAAAAAATCTGTTAGAGCTTGATTCCTACTTTTCGGTTAGAAAAACTGCATCACTGGTAAATAAACATGAAATAAAGCACAACATGCTTATCAAAGAAAACCTCGATCTCATTTGATTTCATTCAAGCTAAATGATGCGAAATGCCGAAACACTTCTAAGTATGTATTTGAAGACGATTATTCTAAAGAGGTCTTTCACTGTACAAACAAAGTAACACTGTTCCTTTACATACATTCCATCCAACCTCCCAAAGAAAGACTGACGATTAACCACCTTTGCAATAATGGTAAAGAGAACTCACTCTTTGAAGACTTAGACAAGGTAATTAACTAAAAGACTATCAGCATTGGAGTTGCAGTAAATCATATCGTCAGGGTCAATTTCTTTTTGATCAGTTTCCAATTTATTTCAACATGTCTTTGATTTAAACTCCATTGGAGCACACTTTATCTCGCATCGCTACCTGTAAATGGTCGAGTTTAACTGAACCTGGAGTTTTGAACACTTAGTTACCGTGTTCATTTGGTGTTTATAGGTCCTAACTTAATTTCGGGCAAAAATAGCGGAGCTGGAGATCGTATTTGTCTAGCAACCTTTTGGGGAGATTTTCTAAGAAAAATCGAAATCGAAATCTTCTTTTGGAAAATATTTTGCTAGATTACGTGTTTCACCAAGGGATATTGAGTGATTGAAAATTGCAGTCTTAGTCGAATAAATGAATCACAGAATAAAATACAGTCTAGGCCGGGTGAATCAAAATCCCAGTCATGTGAACAATTACACAGTAACAGTCATGGGCATTACTCCCAGAAGAAAAACACATTTACATTCTCATTTGTTAAGACTCATCACCGTCTGTTTCAAAGCCCTAATCACCATTTCAATCACGATAGCAGGCATTACCACACTGTAGACCACAGCTCGTGAGCGGCGTTGATTTCGATAAAACTATTCCAAGCCTCTTTACACCTGTACTGTTAGGTAAATGTCTATAATGTAAATGTTCATGCCAATTAATTGTCTGTGGCAGTGACCAACTCGAAAGCTTAAGTTACTTTGGTCACTGCGCACATTTTGCTTTTCACTACTTGTGTAATTTAGTTTGCCCATGTCTCTCCTTTTTCATGTACTTTAAGGTAGAAATAATTATTTGTAAATAGTGCAAAATAAAGATTGATTGATTGATTGTAGGACGAAGTGCCTCTACAGCCTAATACTCATATTGCGGCTTCATTAAAAGTCGCATCTCTGAATGATTCTCAGGCCAAACTTTTGCCAAAAACTCAGCTATCAGGTCATGTAGTATAAAGTTCTTAGTACTTAATGTCTATTGTCAGAGTTTTCTCCTCGACTTTACTGACGATTTTGATCAGAAGTGTATAAGTAGGACTTATATAGGATACATGGTTCTGATTTCTTTTGGCAAAAGTCGTCCACAGTGGCATTCTGTGGTGCTGGAAAGGACTTTTACGTAACGGGTTTTACTTCGATCTGGTGAGGTACCAACGGTAAAGAACTCGAAGATTTATTTCAATTAGTCCCCTTGCATTTTCCCTCCTTCTTGTTTCCCTGAGTGAAGCTAGTTGACAATAGGCTAGTTTCGAATTGTTAGTGCGAGAAGGTCTGGTAATTAGTTTTTAGCACCAAGACGAGGCTGAGGGGAATAGAAGTCGTCTCAGCTTGGCAGCGAACCATGTCAACTTTGCCGATATGAAAGTATCTGAGCTTCAAAAGTTTTTAATAGAAAGAGATATTCAAATTTCTATTAACGGTAAGAGTAGGAGAAGAGCAGAACTACTGGAGCTATGTAAGAATGCAGCGGAAATAAAAGTTCCAAAAATTGAAGAGGAATCAACGAAACGCGATGAGTTAATTAATTCCAAGATAACAGTGCCAGGAGGAAAATTACTTCCCCATCCACTTTCGCTCAAGGATTGGACTCATGACTTTACTGGTGTTCCATACTTCAGGTTTCCTGACATTTAACAATTATTCCACGAGCGCGCGTTGGATATGAGATGATAGATAGCCAACTCGGCGCTACGCGCCTCGTTGGCTATAATCATCTCATATCCAACAAGCTCGAGTGGAATAATTGTTTTATTAAAAACGTTAAATCAAATTATTAAATTTTATTAAATCTTTAGCTCCCTTTTAATTTTAAGCGGACACGTACGCTTGCCATATTTGTAGATTATGGTATATTGGCTGATATACCATAATGGCTAAGCCAATAAAAAGTCTTGAATTGCATTATCCAATGATCTAGTTTTTAATTATTACCATTATCTTGTTGGAAAAGATGGCTATGATGAAGACTGTTGAAGTTCGTACAAAAGTCTCGAGGGTTTTCGCTTGTTTGTGGACGGGCATGTGGAGGATCTGAACTACCACGATTTAAGTGATGACGAGACAGGTAAAAAGGATGGATACTGTTATTTCCAGTTCAAAGTAAAACCTACTGAAAGGTCCAAAACCGAAGATGGAAAAGACTTCTACTGGGGTTTTATCGTTCTTCAATATACTGGAGGCATTTACTCTGCCTACTGTGCTTGCAAAGGCGGGTGAGTCATGTGTGTGCCATATTTTTTCCTTTTCCTTACAAGCGAATGAACTGATGGTTTTTTACTTTTTAATGTTTTATTTGACTTCTGTGCAAATGAACTCAGACTCTTTAAGGTATAAGAGACTAGTGTCCTATTATTTTGTTTCTTATAATAGTGCTGATGGTGCATGCAGACATACAGCTGCTGCTCTGTTTGATTTGGAAGCAACTATTAGAAGAAATGACTCGGAGACTTGCACGTCAGTTTCTTGCCTTTGGGTGAAACGGAAAAGAATCACAGAAAATGCTGTTCCAATGGAAAATTTTAAATTTCAAAAATCAGAGTATGGAAAAATATCCAAGGATTGTCCAAAAACCTCATGACTTTAACCCTTTATGCTCTGATAATCTCTCCCAGTCATTCCAAGAGAAGTTTTATAATACTTTGTTAGAAGCTGCCCCTTCATGTGTAGCTTTGCAGTTTATAACAAAACCCCCCATCCAGGCTGTGAACGAGGAAGAACTCTTGGACCAGATCACATCTGCTGACATTGATCGTGAGGAAATAGTAGAATATGCAGAGGTGTATTTCCTTAAAGATTTAGCTGACATATTTGTTGTTCAAAATAATTTTTAAAGTTTGGAAAATCCTACGTATGAGCATTGTAGTAGCTTTTTAGAGTTTCTGCATCATTCTGAGTTTGCAACTGAGGTAATATTTCAGAAAACATTGAGTCAAAGTACAAGTAATTCAGAATTTTGGTTTTCACAGAGGGCAGGGAGGATAACTGCCTCCAATTTTTACAAGGTATGCCACATGAAAGAGACAACCAATTCCAAAAATACAGTGAAGTTGTTAATGAATTATTGTCCTCTTAGTGAGGACAGCACCCCACATCAGCTTTCTTGGGGTCATGAGAAGGAAGTTGTGGCCATCAAAGAGTATATCAAGAAACATAGAACAAAACATAGGGGTTGGAGATTTTTCGAAGTGGTCCTATTGTAGACAAGCGGTATCCGTATCTGGGAGCTTCTCCAGACAGAATTCAAGTTTGTAAGTGATGTGCCAAGGCACTTTTAGAGGTCAAGAGCATTTTTAGCAAGAGAAATCTTCAACCCCATGTTGCAGCAGCTCACTGCCTTGATGTAGTGGCTGGCAAATATTATGTAAAAAAAGAAGCATCTTGGAATTATCAAATGCAAGGAAAGCTAGCTTTAGCTAGATTAGAACAGTGTAATCTCATCATTTACACTCTTAAGGGAATGTTAGTGGTACCTGTTAAATTTGACAAAAAACTGTGGGATTAAATGGTGGGGAAGCTATCAAAGTTCTTTTTGGAACACATGGCGCCTGAACTCCTCAGTGGAAAGATTCTTGAAGAGGTTACTCGCAACTGAGTAACAATTCAAGCTCTGTCTATCATAAAGTCAATTTATACACTTACAAGATGCAAAATAGTATTAATGGCCTGTTTGCAGGTTAGAGAGTACACATGTTTTTTTGCATGTTGTACTGTTTTGAACTCAAGAAATATATGACAGTACTTCAAGATGCAGATCTTGTAAACATGACGGAAGTGATTGTGGTATCACAAGTCTTTTTTTTTTTGGTAAACTAGTGTTATCTTCTGTGGATGAATTCCAAAAAACATCCTTTCTTTGTGAACTGAAGCAACAGTTTTAAGTGGGTTAAGTTAAGGGTAAGATAAATCTGAAAGATTTCTTTGCTTCATGAAGTTAGTTGTAGTTGTTTCTATGATAAATTGGAAGCATACTGGAGAGTTCTACGTTGTAATTGGAGGTAGTAGGTTACACAAAGCAGCACAAACTATTAATATTTTATCAGCAAGAGGTACAAGTCGTATAGGCAGATTTCCTTGTAGAATATGGAAGTCTTTCAGTCTCTGAATGGCTCTCTCAACATGAATTCTTGCACTGGCAATTGATCTTGTTGTCTTCAGTGACTTTTTGGACAGCTGCTGACCTACTTTGCAAGAAATAAAAAATTAATGTTTAATATTGACCTTTCAGTCTTTTGTTAAGTCTTTATTTCAAGTTGAGATTGTCTTTATAATGTGACTCTCTTAAGTTACAAACATCCATGAGAGGAAAGGAAGTACTAATGACTGTTGTGTGCATGATGGGTAAGTAGGGGAATGTCCTGTAAATAGCAATAAGTTAAGGATTGAGTTACCTTTCTTAGAGAAGTGAGGCATGTTTAGGAAGGCCTTTCGCTTTGTAAGCAAGTCTCTGATTGCAAATCCTCTGTCAGCCATGATGTGGTCCCCTTCCTCAATCAAATCCAAAATTCCACTCTTTTGGGTGAGTTTGCGGTCACTTGTACTTCCACTCCACAATTTTGACACAAAACTGAAAAATCCTGATGGAGTTATTCCAACTAACGTTCTTATAGTGTTATGGCTCTTATATTCACTCCACGTGGCTCGCTGTGCAGCAGGAGAGGTAGGTTTCTGAATGAATATCTCCGCACAATCAATTATAACCCTAGTGAATGGATAATTTCTAAAAAACGTGGGCAAGTTTAGGCGAACCATTTCTTTAGAAGGCCAAATCAACAAAACATCTCTCAAAGTAATGGCAAGAAAGGAGATCCAAGTGGTGAACACCTTACAAACAGAAGATTTAGAGATGGAAAAAGTGTCTGACAGGTGTTGAACAAGTAAACCCAATCGAAGTATTACCAAGGTCAAAATAAATTCTTGCAAGATGGTTAGACTTCTCCTTTTGCCACTCTTTTTTACAGGTCTGTATTAGAAATTTACTTTTTTCCCCTTATTGCTGTCCCAGTATTTCAGTTTCTCGGCTGCAGGTTTCAGTAGATTAAACATCGCCATAAAACAGGCCAATGTTGGAAATTCCGTGTAGAATTTCACGGATTCATCATTTTTCAGTATATCGTCCATGGAAAGTTTTCGTTTTAATGCTGGCTTATCATTGAGTTCGTTTCGAATTCTTTTGTTTTCCGCTTTTAGCATCGACACATTTTTCATTAAATCGTCCATTTGTTGGTGATCAATGTCCGTTTGACAAGAAACAGACGCACATTCCTTTTCCTTGAATTCTTTTATTCCATGAACTTTGTCTTCCTTTACCACGTAGTCATGATCTTTTAAAGCAATATCAGTGGAGACATGGAAAATTTTGGCGGGAACTACTTCTTTGCTGCCTTCAATTGAATTTCGTTTTCTCCGCTCCCTGGACCTTTCCTCGCGTTGATTCGGACATCTAGGGTCTGAATATGGATTAAAAATTGTTGGAACCGTCCTTTGTACTAATTTTTTGATCCCAGAAAGTTTCTTTACGATTTGTTTCGTCTCAAAGTGTTCAGAGCATATGTGTAAGTTCTTGATTGACGTAAACTCCATATCAGCCCGACGACAGAAGGCAATCCATTTCTTTTTAAGTCTCTCTTCGCCTGGAAACTCGAAAAAGTTGAGATCCGGCCGTTTTTTAGAGTTGTTTTTGCACACAGCGATCGCACAAAACCTCATATCACACTTACAGTCACTCTGATCTGCTTTCAAAATAAGCGCTTATTCCCCTCAGCCTCGACTTGGTGCTCTTAATTAGTTACCAGACTTTCTCGCACTAACAATTCGAAACTAGCCTATTGCTTCGTTATGGAAACTCGCTCTACGAGTTTTGTCGCACAAAGATACCTTACTGGTGGACGAGTGGAAGTGTCTTCGAATCTTTGGTCATTTTTACTCCTAAAAGAACTTTCTTTTACACCAATTGCAACGTCCGTGATTTCTTATTTCATATATTCAAGGTGAATTTGTGGAACAAACGATCGAGTTATATTGGACCGCCCAAGGATTTTCGGGAAGGCATTCGATTGTTCATTTTTAAGTGGTTGAGTTTCATTTGTTTCAAAATACACAGCTATTTTGTTAACATGGAAACGAGGATGTGATCTATTTCACTCGCCAAAGATAAGCGAATGCGATTAAAAATCGATGGAAATTTCATAAACAAGCATATTAACGAGTGTCACGTGACTACTCACGTGATCAAAAACTGCAAAAAAAAAAAAAAAGTATGGTTTTACAGGGCTCTATCATAAACGGAAAATTCGTTCATCTTTGCCTCTGAACGGTCTATTTTAGTGCTTTTTTGAGTACGGAGATATTTCTTGGTCATTTTGCCCTACATTTTGTTAATAGCTTTTGGTCATGAGAATATATCTATATCTTATTAAAGTTTTGTTGTGTAGTATTGCTGACTGTTTTTACAAGTTGTGCCCTATTTTATCGAGCCCGTGCGAGTCAAAATACAAACAACGAGTAAAAATACTCAACGATTCTGCACAACAAAAAGTTTAAGAAGAGATTTACTATCCAACTCGTCAAAATGTTATTTCAGTACGGGAAAATTTCGCGGAAATTTATTTACGGGATGTGCGCGACAGAAGTATACGAAGAGAAACGGAATTTGCACGGAAATTTCATTGTCGTCTAACTGCTTTTCTTCGTTCGATTTACTTGATAAACTTGGATTAATATCCGCCACCCATTCCGACTCTTTGTCGACATAAAATAATTTAAATTGTCCGCCATTGTTTTTCGTAATTTCAATCTAATTGTCGTTTGCGTGATGCGAGAAAACCTGCCAATCTCAACAAAGAAACGATAGACGGTAAAAATACAACCCTCGCTACAACTATGGTTGTGTGCCAAAGAAAGATTTTTGATCCTTGGTACCATCCAACATAGCTGGATATCATTTTCAGCACCGTGGAAATTTTTATGAGTTCCAAGAATGATCAGCTCACGGCAGACAACCCTCTGATACCCAATGTGCTAGATAAGTTGACTAGGAATGAATGAGTTACAATTAATCGGATCCCTATGTTTGCGCAAAGATTTCTGAGATCGCCGCGAGGCAAACATTGCAAATCGCTAGAGAGAAATTTCACCGAATCAAAGTTTTATGAAGCACTTTAAATCGGTCAAGAAGCTAGTATATTTTAAAAGCGTGAGTCGACCTAAAAAACACAACTTATGCGAATAAAGTTCTTGTATCTGCCCACTGTTTGGATTATGAAGCTATCTCCGGTGTGCAGATATCAAATAATGGAAAAGTTTGAAATTAGTTACCTTTCTTCCTGCTCTCTTTCGACGTTGCCAATGACAATTTGATGCTCTTCATTTTCATAGCAAGATGGTTTCAGAACTTGGCAATGTTCGAAACCTTTTTCTTCTCTTCTTTTTGTTCCCAAAGCGTTTCCTGTCTATTTCCTTCCAAATCATGTCCAAATCACTGATGTACTATGAGCGACGTTCATTTTCCACTCAATCAAATTTTGGCTTATGTATTTTTAGTATTACTAATCAGTCTACCAAGGAAAACGATCTAATTAAAAAGCTTTTGCATCGGCGAATCAGGAAGCACAGAATCATATCATGATTTTCATTTTAAAAATATTATTTGGAAGACGAAAGCAGTGTTTTGAAAATACAGATATATGCAACTTGGCAACAACTTATTACAAAAAAAAATTAAAAAAAGGTATAAAAAGCTTTTCTTTAGGGCCCTAGCCGTGTTCTTTGTTCTTTCCAATTTGTCTGCAAGTTTTGTTTCTTTTTCATATTGATAATAAGGACGCCTGTCGCCTGTGCCCTTTTGACGCTTTGCAGTGGGGGTGATTCTAGTCGACGATCGCTGGTGTTGAGACACGCGCCGGTAATTTTTTTCCTTCATTTCTCAGGAGTTTGAAGAATGCAGGTAGAAGCTTTTTCTGTATTTCTGTCAGATGATTTTCTGCCTGATTTATCAGTGAACGCCTGCCGTAACTCTGTCAACAGTTTGTAGCAATTCACAATCTTCCGAGCGCACTTTTTACAAACAGAGCGTTGACGATCTTGCAATGGCACAATTCCTAAAACACCTAAAACGACAAAAACGACAGGGTTTCCATTACAGGCGTTTCAAAACTCTTTATTGGAGGTTTCAAAAGAAAGAGAAACCGTGGCAACGCAAGCACCGCTTTTTGATCGCAAATTCTCGTTGCAAATTTCACATAAAAAGTTCCCAGCTTCGGAATTCCCGTTTTTTGACACGTGAAGCTGACAACGCAATGACCGGAAGTGATTTTGATTGGATGATTTGAAGTATGCTGTGTGGGGGTGGAAGGCTTTAGTAAAAGCATCTGTGTCAGGCGTTTCTTCCTTTCGCTCTCTTCCTTTCTCGCTTCTCTCTTGTCCCTTTCCCCCAGAAACGCCTGATACTCAGGCTAAGGAAATGGGATCAAACTTCGACTTTGTTACGTACCCTCTTATATAGGGATTGATGACTATGATCACTTGCTCCCAACTGACAGAAGTTTAGTTTAACATTTGCACTAGTTGCAAAAGAACCATCACCATTCCCTAATGGTTTTTAACCAAGAAAGCAGTGCCAAGAAAAAGACCGTCTGCAGGCTGCTTGTTTCGTTCAATAGTACCCCAAATGCTCCATAAAATCAATCCCATATACCTGGTATTTATACATCATAATGGATACCACAGAACGTTCGAAATGAGGGTAAATGTTTGCATAGCATTGATATATAAATTAAATAGGTACTCATAAAAATTTTCAAGGTCGTTTAAAAACAGTCATTGATAGTGCATGAATAAACTTCATTTTAAAAGGAATCAAACCTCACAAAATAGAATGATAATAATAATATGCTATTTCAAAGACAAAAATATTTTTAAAAAATTAAAAACCCAAACGTTCTCGAAACTAAGTTATCACAAGGGTTAATAATATAAATAATAGTATTGTTATTGTGGCTTCTGCATCATATGAGAGGGAAAGCCACATATGTCGTCGCGATGAACGAGTGAGTAGTGAGAGTAGCAAAAGAACTCCGATCTTGATCCAATTTTCTTTCTTAAAAATTGGCCCACTTTGTTTGATAATAATGACAGCAACTATTTACAATTTTAAACCATATACCTAATTACTTAAAAAAAAACCAAAAGAATCAATATTAACCTATTGACGTCCAGTGCGCCCGTATGCGCCCATGGGGACCCACACCCTTTCTACGCCTTGTGACGTCATCGCTTTTAACCCTGGAGCACGAATTTGAGCACGTACTTAAACAGGCTGAAAATATCTTACAAACGATACCAGAATGAGCGCAATTGAGTGAAGGAGATTGGAGAAATAGCCAAAAAACCCTGTAACTTTGAACTGAAAATCTGCA